>NC_042615.1:656321007-656492232 GCF_901001135.1 Rhinatrema bivittatum | reverse complement strand
ATGGATCGTCCGAAAGGTATATCATCCTCTTGTCGGCCAAGGGTTCACAAGCCTGAGCATAACATTTAGTCTAATTTATTGGCTTGTGAATGTATTTTTATTATACAACTGCTTGGAAACTGGTTTAATAAGTGATATATAAAAATTTTAATACATGAAATGAAAATGAAAACTTTAAGTAGTCCAAGCCAGATATAACCAGAGCTTGGAGAACTTTCTTAAAGTCATTTTCTTCCAAATAAGGTTTAAGCTTCTGGAAAACCCACAGTTTTAAAAAATGATCTTTGTACAACTGCTTGCACTTGCCTTTTGAAAGAGAGCTCTAAATCAAAAGTAACACCCACATTTCTAACTTCCTTTACAATAGGGATAGAAATTCCTTCAAATAGAACTGTGTTGAGCAGGGGTGAATCAACCCCTGTGTAAGTAAATATTCTTCTCACAAGAACCTCCCATCACAACAGCACAGCAAATCTCTAAACTGTCAAGTCTGTACCATTTCATGGTTGATCTGCTGGTAATGGATTTTTCTGTTTGTTTTATGAAACATTTCATTTAAAAGCTTTGAAGAACACTGCATGGTGCTTTACTGGAAAATCTGTAGTTGGCAAGAGGAAAATTACAACAGCAGCCATCAGAATATGACAAGAGTCTGAGAAGCAGAGGCATGAGTAGTTCTGAATCTCTTATAACACTGACTAGTGTAGACTGACCAGATGACTCTATAAATAGTATGTGTTACTCCATTTATCTTCCCCTACCATAACCACCTGGGGCTATAAGTCCTGTTTTTTGCTAATGAAAATACAAGACTATCAAACCCAGAATTCTTTAGGAAGTTGGTTAAAAAGAACAAACTTCAATGAAAATGTGGCAGTTGTTATGATGTTACTGTTGTTATTTAAGTGTTAATCTTCTTCTATACCTTTAAAATTAAATGTAAATTTTTATGTTATGTAAACCGACATGATGTGAACGCTTCATGAATGCCGGTATAAAAAAACCTTAAATAAATAAAATAAAATAAAATAAAATAAATAAATGGTTAAGATAATGGTATGTCAACACTTTTATGACTTTGGAAGAATTCAGAGATTATGGCGATGTTATCCAAAACTTGAAAAAATGTTTCAGCATGATAGGAAATAACTTATTTAGTTTTTCCCTATATGCCACACCTTGCACTTGCCCACATTAAGTCTCATCTGTCATTTGGATGCCCAATCTTCCAGTCTTGCAAGGTCCTTCTGTAATGTATCACAATTTGCTTGTGATTTAACTACTCTGATTAATTTTGTATCATCTGTAAATTTGATAACTTCACTCGTCGTATTCCTTTCCAGATCATTTATAAATATATTGGAAAGCACCGGTCCAAGTACAGATCCCTGAGGAACTCCACTGTTTACCCTTTTCCACTGAGAAAATTGACCATTTAATCCTACTTTCTTCCTGTCTTTTAACCAGTTTGTAATCCACAAGAGGACATCGCTTTCTATCCCATGACTTTTTAATTTTCTTAGAAGCCTCTCATGAGGGACTTTGTCAAAAACCTTCTGAAAATCCAAATTCACATCTACCGGTTCAGCTTTATCCACATGTTTATTAACCATTCAAGCAGATTTATTAGGCAAGATTTCCCTTGAGTAAATTCATGTTAACTGTGTTCCATTAAACCATGTCTTTCTATATACTCTACGATTTTGAACTTTAGAATAGTTTCCACTATTTTTCCCAGCACTGAAGTCAGGCTCACTGGTCTATAGTTTCACGGATCACCCCTGGAGCTCTTTTTAAATATTGGGGTTACATTGGTCACCCCCCAGTCTTCAGGTACAATGGACGATTTTAATGATAGGTTACAAATTTTAACTAATAGATCAGAAATTTCATTTTTTAGTTCCTTCAGTACCCTAGGATGCATACCATCCGGTCCAGGTGATTTGCTACTCTTTAGTTTGTCAATCTGGCCTACTACATCTTCCAGGGTCACAGTGATTTGGTTCATTTCGTCTGAATCATTACCCTTGAAAACCATTTCAAGAACTGGTATCTCCCCAACATCCTCATTAGTAAACACGGAAGCAAAGAATTCATTTTGTCTTTCTATAATGGCCTTATCTTCCCTAAGAGCCCCTTTAACCCCTCGGTCAAATAATGGTCCAACAGACTCCCTCACAGGTTTCTTGCTTCGGATATATTTTTAAAAGATTTTATTATGATTTTTTTGCCTCTACGGCCAACTTCATTTCAAATTCTCTCTTCGACTGTATTATCAATGTTTTATAAACTTGACAATACTTATGCTTTATCCTATTTTCTTCAGATGGATCCTTCTTCCAATTTTTGAAGGATTTTTTTTGGCTGAAATAGCCTCTTTCACCTCACCTAATAACCATGCCAGTAATCGTTTTGCCTTCCTTCCACCTTTCTTAATGCGTGAACGTCTAGGATTGTATTTTTAAACAATGTCCATGCCTGTTGAACACTTTTAACCTTTGCAGCTGCACCTTTCAGGTTTTTTAAACTATTTTCCTCATTTTATCAAAGTTTTCCTTTTGAAAATGTAGTGTTAGAGCTGTAGATTTATTTATTGTCTCCCTTCCAGTTATTAGTTTAAATTGATCATGTTATGATAACTATTGCCAAGTGGCCCCACCACTGTTACTTCTCTCACCAAATCCTGCATTCCACTAAGAATTAAAACTAAAATAGCTCCCTCTCTCATTGGTTCCTGAATCAATTGTTTCATGAAGCAGTCAATTATGACATCTAGGAACTTTATGTCTCTAGCATGTCATGATGTTACATTTACTCAGTCAATATTTGGGTAATTGAAATCTACCATGTTTCCCCGATAGTAAGACACCCCTGATAGTAAGACCTAGTGGGAATTTTAGGGGGGTCGGCTAATGTAACACATCCCCCGAAAGTAAGACGTACCTGTCATTTAAAAAAAAATTTATTTTTAAATACCTGTCGGAGGGCCGCGTGGGTCCAGGCGGCTGGCGGCGGGAGCCGGGTGGTCGCGTGTTAAATCTAGGCCGCGGGCGGGTGGGGGCTTGTTCCAGGCGGCGGAGGCGGAGGGGGGGGGGGGGGGGGGGACGCGCGTTAGTTCGAGACGGCTGGTGGGCGGCGGGTGGTCGCGTGTTAAATCTAGGCCGGGTCGCACAGGCGCGCATTCATTCACTGCCGGTGGGGGCTGCCTCGGCAGCCCCCACCGGCAGTGAATGAATGCGCGCCTGTGCGACCCCTGCGATTCGGCGCTGGGGGCTGCCGGTGGGGGCTGCCGGTGGGGGCTGCGGCAGTGAATGAATTCATTCATCCAGGCGGAGGAGCCGGCTGCTTTCGCCGCTGCCGGCTGCTTTCGGCTGCCGCTGCCGGCTGCTTTCGGCGCTCAAGGCAGTCACATGCTGTGACGTCACGGCATGTGACTGCCTTGAGCGCCGAAAGCAGCCGGCAGCGGCAGCCGAAAGCAGCCGGCAGCGGCGAAAGCAGCCGGCTCCTCCGCCTGGATGAATGAATTCATTCACTGCCGCAGCCCCCACCGGCAGCCCCCAGCGGCAGCCCCCAGCGCCGAATCGCAGGGGTCGCACAGGCGCTGTGGGCCTGTGCGCGCATTCATTCACTGCCGGTGGGGGCTGCCGAGGCAGCCCCCACCGGCAGTGAATGAATGCGCGCCTGTGCAACCCGGCCTAGATTTAACACGCGACCACCCACTGCCCGCCGGCTGTCTCGAACTAACGCGCGTCCACCCACCCCCCCCCCCCCCCGCCGCCGCCGCTGCCTGGAACAAGCGCCCACCCGCCCGCGGCCTAGATTTAACACGCGACCACCCGGCTCCCGCCGCCAGCCGCCTGGACCCACGCGGCCCTCCGACAGGTATTTAAAAATAATTTTTTTTTGAACACTCAGGTTTTTTTTCCAATATAAGACATACCCTGAAAGTAAGACATAGTGGGACTTTTGGGGGTAAAAAGAAAGTAAGACACTGTCTTATATTCGGGGAAACACGGTAATCAAAAAATGTGGAACCCAAAATATTTTAAATAGCAGCCTAAGAAGGTGTCAGCAAGCCTGACGTTGTGTGACTTGTAGAAAGACACCAACTGGTCTTCTCAATCATTCACCTTCATCATTCTTTAATACATCAAAAATTATTTTTATGTGCTTTTTTCTTTTCTTTTTTACTTAAAATAGTCCTCCGTCCATAACAATTAAGATGACTCAGACTCTTGACAAACATTTATTTATATTGCCCAACATGGCCAGTGTTTCGCTTTGTCAGCTTCTTCAGGGGCATGCGGAAAACATTTTAGCAAGAGTCAATAACCCATTTAGACAGGACAAGACGTCTCAACCATCTTATCAGACATCTGCCTGATGGGGGCAGAAACAGAAGAACAGCACTCGATGAACATCTCTGAATTATTGGAACTTTCGTCTCAGACAGAGATTCAAGCAAGAGGAACTTTATTAATTTCATTTGCTTTTGAATCAGATAGGAACTTAGTATTGAGATTCTTTTTTAAAAACAGGATGGCTCAATATTACAAGCAGCAAGACTGGATTTATCCAGACATTGACCGCTCTACACAAGAGCGCAGGAAAATGTTCCTAAATATGAGGTCTGAGGTTATAAATCGTGGAGCTACAATGCTATTAAGATATCCACGTAAATGCCTAATTAAATTTCAACAAGAAAAATATGTATTTCTAGAGCCGGAACAACTAAGGGGATTTCTTGATGGCAAGGCCTGAATTGTGTTGCAAAGAAGGTAAAGGGGATAGTGTCCTATGGGTTGGCTTATTACTATTGTTTATTCTTTTTTGAGAGCTTCAATTTTTACATATCTTGCCTCTTATATTACCTTAATAATTAGAGACTAGAATTCATCATGATGGTAAATTTATGAGAAGAGAATTGTTTGTTAGATCTCTTTATTTACCTTGATATATGATTGTAATATATCTGAAACTGCAAAATTAAAAATTAAAAAATATATATATATATATTTCCTGATTGGCCTCAGCCACATAAGCCAGGCGTCGTGTTTTTTTTAAACCTAAGACAAGAGGTAGTGGGTCTGGGTTATACCTTTAAAATTTTGTTTCCTTGTAAGTGTTATATAACTAAAGGAGCTGATCGCTTTGTCTTTTTTACCTGTAATCAATTGAAAGCGTTTATAGACGCTAGAAAGTTAAACATTCTAACCCAGTAAGAAATGGGATTGTGCTGTAAAGTGCATTAGTTTACAGATAATTATTTCTCCTTTATAACTCCCTAATGATTTCAATCTCCTCCTCACTGTATTCTGTTAGGTGTGGGACTTAAAAATTGTTTAAATTTTAGAGTTTATGGTTATTATTATTATGGTATTCCAACTAAGAGATGCTTTATTATTGATAAATATTTTTCCATATGTTATATAAATAAGGGATGTTGGAAAAAGGAATATAAGAATTAAGTTCCCAGAGTATTTCTGTATAAGCAAATGTTATTTTGTTTATGTGTTTTGAAAAAGGATAAATAAAGAATTAAAAAAAAACAAAAAACCAAAGAGACTTGTGAGGACAAGAATGATAGAATACCGTAGTTCTATTATGAGGCAGAGAATGGAGGCTTCTTTGATGGCACATTGTATAGCTAAACACATTCTTTTGCAGATTTCACTTTTGCTGTTCTAGAAAAGGTGGTGTTGGATGCACGTGATGGAAACCAGGATGCAGTGTTGGTACGCAGAGAACAGCAGTGGATTTTTTAATTAAATATTGTCCATCCTTTTGGGTTGAATTAAGAAAGTGATTGTTTCTCCTGTTGAGAGATTAATATGTGAGGGGTCTGGTTCTAACAATTGGTAACGCATTAGGGGGCGTTACCAATGCAAATGAGGCTTCTTTCGTGCAGTGGGGAAACATCGTGTGCGGCGATGTTTTCGCCATTTGCGAAAACATTAGCTCCGCACGCGATGTTTTCCCACTGCACGATGATTCTTTCAGTGTTTTATCGCGGTGCATGATATTTGCCGGTTTCATTTATCGCGGTGCACTTTTTGGAGATAGTCCCAGACAGCCTGTTGCAGGCTCCCGGGGGGGGGGGGGGGAGAGAGAGAGAGAGAGAGAGAGAGAGAGAGCGTCGGGGGTTGGGGGCCACTTTTGCATTCCACATGAGACCTACGGACAGAACAGTGGTCTCTAGTGCAGATTTGCTGGCCATCGGAGTGAGGACGCTCACACCAAGAAGTGGTTGGGCAACGTTCTCTCTACCTAGCTTGATGGACACTCTACCTGGGCAACAACATGCTAGGTGGAGAGAATGTTGGCCAAATCTCCGCTTGGAGTGAGCGTCCTCACTCCGACGGCCAGCAAATCTGCACTAGAGACCACTGTTCTGTCCGTAGGTCTCATGTGGAATGCAAAAGTGGCCCCCAACCCCCGACGCTCATACCTAATCCCCACCCCGAGTTAGTAGGTAGCCCTCCCATAGGGGTTCAAATACCTATGTAGGGCATAGGCACTATAGTAAGGCACTCTCTCTCTCTCTCTCTCAGATTCGCAAATTTATCGCACGCGGTAAAGTGCTTTGAAAATGAGGCCCTTAGTGGAATTGGGTTGGTTTGAGCCTTGTGATATCACCATAAGCATTGCTCATACGGTGATTGGTTGTTGATGTTTTAAAAAGGAGTGACTGGATTGGGTGCTTGTTGAGTGTTATGCTGGCAATGAATCGTTTGAAGGTATGTTTGTGTGGGGTTGCAAAAGCCTTTGTCCTATTGATGGTGGTTAATATTTGTGTTTGTGTTTTTAGAATTTATCACCCCTGAGGCAGGCGAATGGGTCAACAAAACATGGGCCTATATTGGGTTGCACTATGAGATGGATGGAGATGATACAGAATTGGAGATGGCATCTGATATTATAGAAACTTAGAAACATAGAAATGACGGCAGAAGAAGACCAAACGGCCCATCCAGTCTGCCCAGCAAGCTTCACATTTTTTTCTCATACTTATCTGTTTCTCTTAGCTCTTTGGTTCTATTTCCCTTCCACCCCCACCATTAATGTAGAGAGCAGTGAAGGAGCTGCAACCAAGTGAAATATCAAGCTTGATTAGTTATGGGTAGTAGGGGAAGTAGGGGAAGTAACCGCCGCAATAAGCAAGCTACACCCATGCTTATTTGTTTTACCCAGACTGTGTTATTCAGCCCTTATTGGTTGTTTTTCTTCTCCCCTGCCGTTGAAGCAGGGAGCTATGCTGGATATGCGTGTAGTATCAGTTTTTCTTCTCCCCTGCCGTTGAAGCAGAGAGCTATGCTGGATATGCGTGAAGTATCAGTTTTTCTTGTCCCCTGCGGTTGAAGCAGGATATGCATTGAAAGTGAAGTATCAGGCTTATTTGGTTTGGGGTAGTAACCGCCGTAACAAGCCAGCTACTCCCCGCTTTGTGAGTGCGAATCCTTTTTTCTTCTCCCCTGCTGTTGAAGTAGAGAGCTATGCTGGATATGCGTGAAGTATCAGTTTTTCTTCTCCCCTGCTGTTGAAGCAGAGAGCTATGCTGGATATGCGTGAAGTATCAGTTTTTCTTCTCCCCTGCCATTGAAGCAGACAGCTATGCGTGAAGTATCAGTTTTTCTTCTCCCCTGCTGTTGAAGCAGGGAGCTATGCTGGATATGCATGAAGTATCAGTTTTTCTTCTCCCCTGCCGTTGAAGCAGAGAGCTATGCTGGATATGCGTGAAGTATCAGTTTTTCTTCTCCCCTGTCGTTGAAGCAGAGAGCTATGCTGGATATGCGTGAAGTATCATTTTTTCTTCTCCCCTGCCGTTGAAGCAGAGAGCTATGCTGGATATGCATTGAAAGTGAAGTATCAGGCTTATTTGGTTTGGGGTAGTAACCGCCGTAACAAGCCAGCTACTCCCCACTTTGTGAGTGTGAATCCTTTTTTTCCACATTTCCTCTTGCTGTTGTAGCTTAGAGTGATGTTGGAGTCACAGTAACCATGTGTATGTTTATTGAATAAGGGTATTATCTCCAGGCAGTAGCCGTCATTCTGGCGAGCCACCCACTCTTTATTGACGGCCTCTTGATTTTATGGATCCACAGTGTTTATCCCATGCCCCTTTGAAGTCCTTCACAGTTCTGGTCTTCACCACTTCCTTCGGAAGGGCATTCCAGGCATCCACAGTCATTAATTTGAAAAAGAAGAGAGCATTGAGAGCTAAGTGCATTCAGGTTTAAGTGTTTTGGGTTTAATAGGAGTTAAGTTTGTTACATCTAAACAGCACATGAATGAGTTCTAAGGTGCTGCCTTAGAATTTTCCTGTTGTGCAGCCTCCCAACCACCAGAGGCCCTCGGAGAGCTGCTCTTACCCTCTCTTCAGTCATAGCCACCATGAGCCCATGACTCAGCAGGGTCTATACTATTTACCCCTGCACTTGGTTATGTTCAGGGCCCTGCCATCGAGTCTACTCAGCCAGGACGACTCACTATCACAGGGTCTGATTTGCTACATCTCCGCCAGGGAGCTCGCCCACTTATGGATTATGCCATATAATTCAGGACTTTGGCTACAGAAATAAATTGGAGGGAAGACAGCCTCCGATGTAGCTTTTTGGAGAGATTGTCGTCTAGGATAAAGGACAAATTGGCGGCTCGAGATTTACCTGACTCCCTGGAGGAACTTATCAACCTAGCTGGATGGATCGATCAATGCCTTCAACAGCGCTCTCGGGAATTGAGATCTCGTCGACCGGTACTTCTCACCCCGGCCTTTTCTCACCCTCAGATTGAACCAGTTTTGGCATTTCTTAACCCTCCAAGTACCACCGGAGTCGAGGAATTTATGCAATTGGGCAGAACCCAACTCTCGACTGAGGAGAGACTTTGACATCAGAATTTGGGCTTGTGTTTTTACTGTGGTTGAGCTGGTCACCTTCTAGCACAATGCCCTTAAAAACTGGGAAACTGGAGGACCTAGGAGCTGTTGGGGAGTTGCTCTTGGGTCTCACCACTCCTGCCTCTCAACTCATCTTGCCCATCACCTTGGAATTGGAGGGACAAGCTCATTCCATGCAAGCCCACATCAACTCTAGTGCCGGGGGAAATTTTATCACCGAGGCATTGGTCCACCTCCTGGGTATACCAGTGGTTCCCCGGAACAATCCTCTAATTGTTTCCTGTATCCATGGAGACCCTCTGCTGGGAAGCATCACTTCCACCACAGTTCTACTCTGACTTCGCAGTGGAGTCTTGCATATGGAGGATTTCCCATTTCTTGTAATCAAGAAGGCCATCCATCTGGTGGTTCTAGGATTTCCCTGATTATGACATCATTCTACACAAATTGATTGGGAAACCTTGGAACTAGTCAAGTGGAGGCCACGGTGCCAAGACTTTTGTTTGGACAAGGTGCAACCTCGGTCAACCTATGTAGCAGCTATGGCCCTCTCGGGTCTTCCTTCACCTTATACAGATTACTCTGATGTATTCTCCAAGGCTAAAGCAGAGGAGATCCCTCCTCATTGACCATATAATTGTGCCATTAAATTGCTCCCAGCCCGCACCACCCCGCAGCCGGGTGTAGCCTTTATCAGCTCCTGAGATGGCGGCCATGAACTTGTATATCTAAGAGAATCTAGATTGAAGATTTATTAGACCCTCTTCCTCCCCCGCAGGAGCAGCGTTCTTTTTCATCACCAAGAAAGACGGTTTGCTTAGGCCCTGTATAGACTATTGTGGACTAAACGCCATAACCAAAAGAGACCATTATCCTTTATCACTCATCACAGAATTGTTCGATCAACTACAAGGAACTCGAATTTTCACCAAGCTGGATCTCCGAGGAGTCAACAATCTAGTACATATACAACCCAGAGATGAATGGAAGACTGCTTTTAACACTCAATGGACATTATGAGTATTTAGTGATGCCTTTTGGGCTATGCAACACCCCTGCAGTATTCCAAAATCTCATGAACGACGTCTTCCAAGAACTGTTATATCAGTGTGTCGTAATTTATATGGATGACATCTTGGTCTTCTCCAAGGACCTCCCCTTGCATCATCGCCATGTTTGACTAATCCTACAATAATTCAAGGGAAAATAGACTTTTTGTCAAATTGGAAAAATGCAGTTTTGAACAGGAAAGTCTTCCCACTCTTGGATATATAGTGTTGAGCCAGGGCTTTAATATGGACCCCGAGAAGATTCGCAGAATTCTGGAATGGCCACAATCCTCTGGGCTCCATGCCTTCCAGAGGTTTCTGGGGTTTGCCACTTATTAGAACATAAGAACATAAGAAATTGCCATGCTGGGTCAGATCAAGGGTCCATCAGGCCCAGCATCCTGTTTCCAAAAGAGGCCAAACCAGGCCACAAGAACCTGGAAATTACCCAAACACTAAGAAGATCCCATGCTACTGATGCAATTAATAGCAGTGGCTATTCCCTAAGTAAACTTGATTAATAGCCGTTAATGGACTTCTCCTCCAATAACTTATCTAAACCTTTTTTGAACCCAGCTACACTAACTGCACCTTCCATATCTTCTGGCAACAAATTCCATAGCTTTATTGTGCGTTGAGTGAAAAAGAATTTTCTCCAATTAGTCTTAAATGTGCTACTTGCTAACTTCATGGAATGCCCCCAAGTACTTCTATTATTCGAAAGTATAAATAACCAATTCAAATCTACAGGGACTTCATTCCCAACTTCTCCCTCATCACCACCCCCCTCACTGCTCTCACTAATAAAGGAGCTAATATGAAAGATTGGTCACCAAAAGTGGTCAAAGCATTCCAGGACCTAAAGAAGGCTTTCCTCCAAGACCCATGCCTCCGTCACCTGGATCCCTCCCACCCCTTTATTTTGGAAGTAGATGCCTCTGTTTATGGGGTGGGTGCTGTACTTAGTCAGCATTCTAGCTCCGGAACTCTTCACCCTTGTTCTTTTTTTTTCTCAGAAATTCACTCCTTCCGAATGAAATTATAGCATTCGAGATAAGGAACTTTTGGCCATTAAACTGGCCCTTGAAGAATGGCATCAATGGCTAGAGGAAGCTCAACACCTAATTACCATCTACATGGACCATAAGAATTTAGAGCATCTGCAACAGGCACAGCATTTAAACGCTTATCAGGCTCGATGGGCCTAGTTCTTCTCTCGCTTTCATTTCAAGATACGCTACCGCCCTGCTTCTAAGAATCTCCAGGCAGACACATTATCTCGATCTTTTGAGTCCGAAGAAATAATGGAACCACCCCAACACATAATAGACCCTGCCTGTATTCTCTTAGCATCTTCAGCGACTGTTCCTCCTGGTAAGATGGTTTTGCCTCACCGTCTCCGACCTAAGGTCTTAAAATGGCAGAAGCCATTAGTGGGAAAGCCTTGAGACTGTTGCAACCCATACCTCCTCCTAAGGAGCCTTGGAAGCATATATCCAAGGACTTTATTGTAGATCTTCCCCCGTCAGAGGGTGTTATTGTTTGTAAGGATTTGGGTGGACCCCTGGACTCAGTGGCTGCTGACCACGCCCACCGGGGGAAGTCCCATGAGGGGCCACAGGTTAGGCTCAGCTTTAGGACACACATACAGTTAGATCTTTTATTAAAAAGTATTGAGGAACCACTAGAGGTGGCGGTAGTGAGCAGGAATGTAGCCCGGCTAAGCTTGTAGTCCCTCAGGCTCTGGAACAGCGATCCCACAATGGCTGTGCTGTAGTGGAGAGAAACTAAGATTGTGAGTACAAGCAATATATGCAGGGTTCAGGAATAGAGCCTTTTTGGTATAGTACTCACACAGCAGTCTCTCAGTATGGAGCACAGGAGCTGAAGTAAAGATAGGCCCTCGAGGAGCGAGTACCTGGTTGAAGTCCTTGTTTTTGAAAAATGGGATTTTTTAAAATTCTTCATTGTTTTTGTTTTGTATTTGTTTTTTAAATTCTGCCTTGTTTTAATCCACACTGAGGAATCAGTTCAGTGTGAAAGATATCTACAGATCGATTCACTTGGGAAACAGGTGGTGGAACTCAGAAAGTAACAATATTGATAATCATCTGGAAAAATGAAGACTACATTGTTGAAATGTTTATTAATACATCAAAGACAGAAAATACAAGAAGAGGAGAAGGTAAAACTGGACTATAAGATCACAGCTGGACCCAGATTACTCAAGCCATTAGACCCTACATCCTGACTCTAATTTCCCTTCAGTTGAAGAATCATGCAGCCCTGGAAGTAGAGGAGGAGAAACCATCGCAGGATAAGGAGAAACTGAAACTTTAAAACCTCAAAGCTGCAGGGTTAAGAACCACTGCACATTAGAGGTGGAGGGTAGTGGTGGCTGGTAACTAACTTTAAGGGGCACAGAGGCATCCATCTGCCAACTAGACAAGTTGTCCTGAGAAGTATGTGCTGCAAGGTGCCAAATTCCAAGACATTATGGAGAGATTGCAAAAACCTATTCAATGCTGCTCATTCATGTTGGCAAAAATGATACTGCTAAGTACCACACAGATCACATAAAAAGTAGAGATGTGAATCGGTACCGGACTCGTTTCCAGTATCATGTTTGTAGAACCACCGTGGGAAACCTGAGCCGAAGAAAAAAAAAACCACCCGACCCTTTAAATTTAATTATTTAGAATCCCCCACCCTCCTGACCCCCAAAAAACCTTTCTAAAGTACCTGGTGGTCCAGCAGGGGTCCCGGGAGCGATCTCCCACTCTCGGGGCATCGGCTGCCAGTAAACAACTTGGCGCCGATGGCCCTTTGCCCTTACCATATGACAGGGGCTATCGGTGCCATTGTCCAGCCACTGTCACATGGTAAGGGCAAAGGGCCATCGGCGCCATCTTTATGAGTGGCAGCCGACGGCCCGAGAACGGGAGATCGCTCCCGGGACTACCACTGGACCACCAGGTAATTTTAAAATGTTTTGGGGGGATCAGGAGGGTGGGGGAAGCTAAGGGGTCATTTTTAAAGGGTCGGGTGGGTTGGTTTTTTTTATCGGGCCATCGGCGCCATTTTTGAGTGGCAGCCAAAATGGCACCGATGGCCCGAGAGCGGGAGATCAGTCCCCGCGCCCCCACTGGACCACCAGGTACTCGTAAAAAGTTTTAGGGGGGTTCGGGAGGGTGGGGGGAAGGTAAGGGATTAGTTTTATAGGGTCGGGGTGGGTTTAGGGTTTTCCCGCCCTCCCCCCAAATAACTCCCGTTAGTGGACACTAACGAGACTAACTATTTTTCACGATAAATCGTGAAAATTTCTATTGTATCGCACACTCTAACGATTTTTGATGATTTAAAAAATATCGGACGATTTTTTTAAATCGTCAAAAAACGATTCACATCCCTAAATTACTGTGGCAGGGCTATTAGTAGAGGCAAGCAAATGGGACATCTATCTAATTTTGGCATGACGCATCATATGAAGAGGCAACACCCAACAAGAGTACTGCCATCTGGAGATGGTGGCAGTACCAGTCAGGGGATCCCTTCCAAGCAGCATAAAGTGGTTCAAAAGCAGCAGAGTCAGCCCATGCCCTCATCACCTTCTAGCAGTCAGGTGGCAGGCCAGCAACCCCCTGACATGTGGCAGAAGCGACAACCCACCATGGAAGAAATGGGGTGGAGTGCGGTAACGCTATCCCGGGGTAGGAGGCAGGCAGCCTCAAAAGTTGTAACCAGGAGCAATGGGGAAATGATTGCCCTTGATGACCAGCCCTTGCAGGTAGTGGAGGATGTGGGTTTCAAGCGTTTTCTGAAGGTCGTAGTTCCAAATTACAAAGTCCCCTCCAGAACCACATTTAGCAGAAAGGTCATCCCCAACCTGTACAAGCAGTGTCGCAGTCACATGCAAGCGCTGCTAGCTAAGGCAGAGGGGAGAGTGCATTTCACCTGCAATATCTGGACCGCCATGAATGCTGCGCACTCTTACTTCTCCCTGACAGCACACTGGTGGGACCTGGCTGAGGCAGGGGCAGGCAGCAGCTCTATTACTGAACAAGTATCAGGGTGGAGGTGGGCTTTACTGCACACCCACCTGACGGACCAGACCCATACCGCAGCCAATATTCTAGCATGCATCAGACAGATGCTGGAGGGCTGGCAACTACACCAGTGAGACAGGAATACTCAGGCAGGATTCTTTGTCACAGACAATGGTGCAAACATGGTTAAGGCAATAAACGACGGGCGCTTTAAGAACATCCGATGTTTTGCACACATTCTGCACCTGGTAGTGAAGTCAGCTCTGGGGTTGGATTCCAATGACAAAGAGAATGAATACCTGCATAGGTTAATACGGAAGTGCAGGAACATAGCAGCGCACTTCCACAGAAGTGTGAAGGCTCGGCAGATTCTCCAACAAAAGCAGACCGATTTGGAGATGCCTCACAAGCGTCTCATTCAAGACATTGCCACCCAGTGGAATTCCACCTTTATGATGCTCAAGAGGTTAGTGGAGCTGCAGACACCCCTTCATGAATTTTCTGGTACACTGGACATAGGTGTGCATAGTCCCCTAGGGCATCATGATTGGTTAGTCATGAGTCAGCTGGTAAAAATCCTGCAGCCCTTCAAGGATGTCACGGAGGAGCTGAGTTCCAGAAGTGCCACCTTGGCTGACATCATCCCTATAGTTAATCTCCTGGATGAACATTTGGAGGCCTTTAAACAGGAAGAGGGAAAGACAGTTGAGGTGCTGCATTGCCTGGACGTTTTGCAGTAGCAGGTGGAAGAGAGATTAAGGCCTTTAACAGAACAGAACAGAACACATACATGCTTGCCACAGTCTGTGATCCCCGTGTGAAAAGGAAACTCGCCCTACAGTACGATTGTCTCTTATTGGTGAAGGACCTGCTGTTAGCAAAAGTCCGTGAACAGGAGCGCCATAGGCAGAGACAGATTAGGCGTGAAGCAGAGGTGGAAACAGCGGGCACTTCAGAGAGTTGTGCTAGCCCAAGCAGGAGCAGCACTCCATCAGCGACAGATAGTACCTCCTCCTCCTCCATGTGCCTGTCTGTCCACTGTCCAGGCCGTACGTCCCTACAGGGCCTGACCTCAAATGCTGTGCCTGTCCGTCCACTGTCCAGGCCGTACGTTCCTACAAGGGCCTGACCTATAACACTGTGCCTGTCCATCCACTGTCCAGGCTGTACATGCCTACAAGGGCCTGACCTAAAACGCTGTGCCTGTCCGTCCACTGTCCAGGCTGTATGTCCCTATGTGGGCTTGACTTCTGTCTTCGACTGTTGTGCCTGTTTGTCCAAGACATCTGTCCCAATGTGGGCTTAACCTCTGTCCTCAACTGCTGTGCCTGTTCGTCTAGGCCTTATGTCCCTATGCGGGCTTGACCTCTGTCCTCGATCGCTGTGCCTGTCCATCTAGGCCTAATGTCCATATGTGGGCTTGACCTCTGTCCTCGACTGCTGTGCCTGTTCGTCCAGGCCTTATGTCCAATCCTAATGGCTGAACCCTCGTTGCAAAGGGAAACCTCAGTCTCTGGCAATTAAAACTAGTAATCCTTCACAGCATGGATCCTTAAATAAAACAAATAGTTTTCTTTAGTTTCAGGGCAGAGAAGAGAATTTCCTCCTTTTTGCTTATGAAATCATGATCTGTTTGCAAAGCTTAAATCCTAACAATGTGTACCATTATACACTCTAGGGGCCAATCCATTCTAGGGAGCCCTTTCCTGCTTAAAGAAAGGGAACTCTCCCTGGTGTTGCAGCCTATCTCTTAGTACCTGTTGAACCATGTTGAACCGCTGTTCACAATCAGACCTCCTCCACATCGCCACCATTTGAAGACTCGTGCTCCACTATAGGGGCCAACCCATTCCAGGGAGCCCTTCTCGGCTCAAAGAAAAGGGAATTCTCCCCGGGTGTAGCCAGCCTGTATCTACGCTCTGACCCATGTTGAACTGCTGTTTACATGGTAACCTCCTCCGCCTCGGCCTTGAAAATTCTCGTTTGTATATCTGCTACATCCACCAGATTTTAAAAGACCAGCGAGAGCTCACTAGATGCCAATTGAAATACCCCACTCTAGGGGCAAACCCATTCTAGGGAGCCCCTTCCTGCGCAAAGGAAAGGGAACTCTTCCCGGGTGCAGCCAGCCTGTATCTACCCTCTGACCCATGTTGAACCGCTATTTACATGGTAATCTCCTCCGCCTCGGCCTTGAAAATTCTTGTTTGTATATCTGCTAACTCCACCAGATTTTAAAAGACCAGCGAGAGCTCACTTGATGCCAATGGAAACTCCCCACTCTAGGGGCGAACCCATTCTAGGGAGCCCTTTCCTGCGCAAAGGAAAGGAAACTCTCCCCGGGACTCTTGTTTGAATATTTGCTACTGCCCCAAAATCTGCACCCGCAGATGCTCTACCACACCCAGGCATAGTTCATCATGTTTCAGGTCCTAGGACTCATGTTAGACTCCCTGGTCCCTGTTTCAAGATGGGTCGGGTGCACAGTACGCCCAGTTGACAGTCCCGCCACATGCTGAGCCTCTTCTTGTCTTGCCTCCTTGTCTTTCCTTATCAACACCACAGCGACCTGACTACCTCTGCTCTGCCAGCCTGTCTTGCCCCTATCAACTTTCTGCCACTCTGCCTTGCTGCCATACACCAGATGACTCACTCAGCTCCTTGTGGTGTTCTTGCCACTATCATGGTTCCTCAGTGTGTTGGTGCTAGTCTTTCTGCTTGCTATGTTCCCCCTTCATTGTGCTGTAGGATATTGATGCCACTTGTCTTGCCGCTTTGCCTGTCGTGCTGCCTTCGAGGGTTCATGCATCTGTTATCGGTGCTCTCTTTTGAAGCTGTGGTGTGTTTTTGACACTCTCGCTGCTGCTTTGTGCCTCTGTTAAAGCACTCTTTCCACTTCTGGTTCCCCTTTGCTCTTTTACAGGCTATTCATGCCACTTTGGTGCCACTTTGCCACAGTCTTAAGTACCTTGGAGCTCTTTTATTGTTCTGATGATTGCTCCCCAGAAGTTTCATCAAAATTGATAAGAAACCCCAATTCTGAAGCCAAAAATAGGCTGCAAATACTTACCCCATTGACTTTAATGGGAACCAGAAAACAAATGCACGTATCAACGTATCGGGGGCACTATTGGACGAATGCAACGAATTTGCCCACCAACAAATATGAATACCGAATCGGACGAATCCGTATCCTCTGCACTTCCCTACGGTGTTGTGGAGCACTAGGAGAGCGATCCCACTCCTGGGAGATGTGTGTCCTTGGGCCACGGCTCGACCCCAGAGGAACTCTGAAGAGGTGCCGTGGGAGGCGTGGCATGCCCGAGCATGGGCTGGACGGGAGCAAGGCTGGAGTGATGACCGGAAGACAGGCCCTCCTCCGGACCTGCACGCTTCGGAAGACCCAACAACGCAATGTTGGTCTTGTGAACAGTCCTCCGACCGTTCCCAGCCCTTTCGGACCTGCCGCAGGGCACGGCACGAAGCGGCAGGCCGGATGGAGGCCAGGGCAGCAAAGACTGGGACATGGATTCAGACGAGACTCAGGAACAACGTAGACTCAGGCTTAGACGTGAACTCAGGAACGAGGTGCAGGATGCATAGACGTGGACTCAGGAACGAGGTGCAGGATGCATAGACTCAGGCATAGACGTGGACTCAGGAATGAGGGCTGAAGGAAGACATGGGCACCGTCCCTCAGGGCGCCCTACTCAGACCACCCGCGGGACTGAGTCGCGGACCACCCTGCCTCATGCGCGCCCTACTCAGCCCTGGAAGGCTGGTCGCGGACCACGCTGAGAGCGGGAGAGCACAGGGAAGAAGCAGGTTGCTGCACTCCTGGCAGCTCAAGGCAAGGTTTGCTGCACTCCTGGCAGCTCAAGGCAGATACGCTGCACTCCTGGCAGCTCAAGGCAGGTTAAAGCATCAGGGTCAGGAACAAGGATTAAGACAGACCTCAGGGCTGGAACAAGGACATCTGGAACAGCAGGTAACATCAGGACTGGAACACGGATACTGGAACAGGAGACACACCTCAGGGCTGGAACATGGACATCTGGAACAGCAGGTAACATCAGGACTGGAACACAAGTACTGGATCAAGAGACAGACCTTGGGACTGGAACAGCAGGCGGACGCCAGGACTGGAACAGAAGGCAGACATCAGGACTGGACGAGGAGCTCCAACAGATAACAAGAAACATAGGACCTTGCAGAAGTGCTGGAACACGGACGACTTCCTGGAGCGAAGGATCTCAGGAGTGACCAACTCCTTGTGAAGGCAAAGACAGACTGAACGTTGAATCCCTTTGTAGAGCTGAGGTGGACAACGCCCAGGGAGGGGTCAGCAGGGGGCCACACCTGGCTGGCCCTTGAAGAGGAGCAGAGAGGCGCGCGCTCGCGCCCTAGGAGGCTGGAGAGAAGAGCTGGAAGCTGGTGGCATCCTCAGCCATGTGGAGAGCCCAAGGAAGCCGCGGAGCAGCCCTGGACTGGAGCAGCTCCCAGCCGCAAGGACTGAAGCAGGAAGAAGCAGAGAGAGGTAAGGCTGGCTGCAGGCACCGGCAGAGAGAACAGAGAGCTGCAAAGACTGAAGCAGGAAGCAGGAGAAGGGCTGACTGCAGGAACGGCTCCATGCCGTGAAGACAGCCCCAGGAGGAGAGGTAAGACTGCAGGCAGAGTAGAGAGCTGTAGCAGGCTGCAGGCACCGGCAGGGACAGCTTCCCTGCCAGGCAAGGACCCGGGCTGAAGCAGGCACCGGCAAGGACGGCCTCCCTGCTGGCTGAAAGGTCCCGGGATCGCAGCAGTACATCGGGGGAAGGCAGAAACAGGAGCAGCGGAGCCGGCCACATGGCAACAGCTGCGGGGACAACCCCAGCTGATTCAGGGAGAAAGAGAAGCAGCAGCGTCAGCAGCCCGACTGGCTGTGAGAAGGTAAGAGCCTGCCCACGCTCCTGGCGGGCAGGATTGCAACATACGGTAGTATACTCCTATCACTATACTCTTACCCAACACACATGGGATTTCTACCCATATAGATTCTACTGAGCATTTAGTCTCTTGTATACTTCGCATTTAGTCTCTTGTATACTTCGCTGTCATACTTTTGTTTGGATTTGAAAAAAAAAGGGGGGAAACAAACAAGGCCTGGGCTTAATGTCAGAGCCCATCCTGATCCTGATCCCATCACCAAGGCCTTGGACTGAGGGCAAGACCTAGTCGGAAGCTTAGTCCCATCACCAAGGCCTAGGCCTGGTGCCAGGAACAAGCCCATGGCCGTGTCCCAACACCAATGCCTAGGCTCGTTGCTGGGGCCCAGCCTGAGGCCTGGTCCCATTGTGAAGGCTTATGGCCAGCCTGAGTCCTGGGACCAGGCCTCCGCACACTATCTGTCTTCTTCATGTCTTCCAAAAATGATGCATCCACTTGTGCATTATATACAAATTGCATGCATAAAACAACAAACTACAGTAAAAGATATTTTGTTCTTTTTTTCTGTTATTTCATTCATGAAAATGGAATATAGTACTAGGGACCTTTTTATGTTGTGTCATTGTATATTATGAGTGCAAGAACTTATGTTCTTTGGGGAAAAGCTAGTATTAAATAGGGATGTGCACTCATTTCAAACAACATAAGAAATGTCAATGAGACAGGAAATGTCAACATGTCCACTATTATTTCATTCAGAAAATGATGTGAAACAACAGTGGAAATGTTGTTGATATTTTCTGTGTCATTGACATTTTCTATGTTGTTTCAAATGAATGCACATCCCTATTTCATGCTAGCTTTTCCCCAAAGAACATAAGTTCATGTGTTCATAATACACTATGACACAACAGAACAACATCTCTATGTGAAGAGTCATGGGGATGTGAGCCCTTTGTGCTGCGGCGTTGTTGACGCAGCCTCGAGAGCGAGCCCACGAGGCCTATGTTGGCAGGTGGTGAACGTGCCCTGTAGCGGGACAGTTTGAAGCTTCACCTATACCAGCTGTCTTCCCTGCAGATTGAGACCTTGGGTTCTGGTGGATGGCAGGCATGTCCCTAGGGAGTCAGGGCAGACAGCAGACTAATGGCGTCAGAGACAGGCCAATCACGGTCAGGTCCAGGCTAGGGATCAGGTCCAGGTGGCAAGCAATCATGGTCAGGTCAAGGCAAGGGGTCAGGTCCAAGCAAGAGGTCAAGATCCGGATAAACAGGCCACTGAAGACACTTGTCTAGATGGATAGGACAAGGCAAGACTTTTCAAGGTGGACTGGACAAGGGAGTCTGGAGAAGACAAGGCTGAACGAGGCAAGGTTGGAAAAACAAGGCTAGATTCAGGAATGCAGGCGAAAAGGAACCAAGAACAAACTAGCAACATGTACTGAAAGGCAGGAAACCTGGTGTTGAGGCAAGGTAATGCCGCAAGGCCCTTGCTTAATGACATCGGAGGGCACCACTCAGTGTTTCCTGACGCTAAGCACATATGTGCATGCATACACCTAAGGAGGTACTGGGACAGGAGCAGCATGGCAGTGTGTGGGGCTGCACTCAGCAGTGTTGAGGAAACAGAGGCATTCCAGTCATAACAGCGTGTTGATGGTGCCCTAGGCCACTCTCAGCAGTGTCACTGAGCCATCCCACGAGCCGTGTTTCTAACACTTTAGTACTTTCTACGAGGAACTGTTTTGTTAATAAACCATTCCATGTATGCACAAGCTGCATGATATACAGCTTGAAATGGTTTCTGTTTGATAGGAAGGACTACATCATAAAATACATCATGTGAATATTTATTGCTTCCAAAATATGGCTGTAAAACTTTCTAATAGTAACTTTTGACAAGAATGGTTGAAAACAATATTGTAATCAATCATAACTGTGATCCACCTATAGCCAAAACAGTGAAATACTTAAGAAAATACTTCAGTGAAGATTAACCAGATGCTAAGAACACCTGTTATACTGTGTAAATAAATGAATGTTGGTGTTAAGACTGTTCAATTAAAACTAACGGTTAATCAAGGATTAAAGGAGTGGTAATGTTGGCAAAACAAATATGTAGATAATTTAGTTGGCAATTAGAGCAAACACAATCACTTTGAGGCTTCTCTTATTGTCCTAATTTGTATTTAATTTCTGAGGAGCTTAATATCTGAAGTTTTTGTAAAGCATTTTGTATAAAACTCCAGTTCTAACATTATGAATTGAAATAGAATTGGCTAAGTAGTGCATTATCTGGCCACACAAGACCGCATAACTAAAAAATCTACCCAGTTATTTTCAAACCTAGCTGGTTATGTATTTTGTTATCCAGCTACATGTAGATAGATAATTTTAGGCTGGTATATTCAGTGGGACTTTGCTGAATATATGGGACAAGTTATCCAGCTAACTTTAGCCAGATAACTTGATCACTAACCAGTCTACTGAATTTGGACCTCGGTGTGCTCATTTTTCCATCCTGCCTTTTCTCAATGGAATGGTGGGGGTTGTTTTCTCTTAGCTGCAGAGGGGTCTACAATGCACCTACCTTAGCCTGCGGGAAAAATGGACAGGATTAGAGGTGGGGTTAGGTAGGGGGAAGCCAACAACATGCGCAGGTGCAAAACTCTACAGATACTTTTTCACTAGGCTTTTTTCAAAGGGAAAGCATGCTTGTACTTTTTCTTTGAGAAATGGTGCAAAGCCCACAGGGAAAAGAACTCATAGACTTTGCAACAATCCACATAGTTTTGAAAATTCCCCCTTTCTATTTATTCATTTTTCTATTCCTCCTGCCACACACACATATACCCCTACACTGTTAAAGAACCCCAGTCTATAAGAGCTTACGAAAAGAAGCGCAATAAGCGATAGTGTGAGTGTCCATTTCTCTCCTTCCTTCCCTTCCATGTAAATCACCCTAAAGATTGGACTCAGGAAATGTGAATTTTAAAAACAAGGGCAGGGCCGGAGAGAGCAGGAATAAGGCCAGTGCCGGCTAAGAAAGTAGGCCACTATGTAAGGTTCTGATGTGATACTTAATAAGAGAAATCGTTTTCTAAATTTCCCAAATAATTTTTATTTAAGAAGGATTTACAAGCTTTTTTGTTAGCAAATTCTTCCATTACAATTGAAATTTTTATTTATACATGTTAGGAATAGATATATTTAGCTTTTTAAAAAATTTTGCCCAACAAAAGTAGGCCCCTTGAACATTGCAGGCCCTAGCCAAATGGCCATGCTGGCACCCCCTCTCTCCTGAAGTGAACAAGGGTTATCGTAAAAGATACATATATTTTATTCCAAAACAGTATAAAGCTGTAATAAATAAAACAGGACAGAAATGAAAAGAGACTCAGGAATATAACCAAGAGGAGCAAAAAGATCAATGAAATAGTTCTCATGATATTTTGAGGAAACAAGTAGAATGTTTTGCAGACTACCTACTCGTTTAATTTGTTTGCCACACTACCAGGAAATAGTACTTTTGCTTTACAGTTGTAGGTCACAGTACTTTACATACATGATTTATGTTGCAAATATAATTAAAAATTGGATAGAAGGCAGAGCACTGTCCACAGTGGTTTACAAGATTGAGGTCTGAGTCTCTTATCCTGCAGGGTTGGCAATACTTGGGCATGTCATGGACATTATGAACTCAGTTTCCAGGTAGGAAGAACTCCAGATAGGAAGTAACTCCTGCTGGACGAAGATCAATGGCAAGAGAATCTGTTGTCACCTGGAGCTTTCATATAATGAGGAAGAGAATCTAACAATGGAAAACATGAGGGATGGGGAGGAATAGAATGTGGCTATTGTAACATTAAACAGTCCTACAGCCCTGGGGTGATGAGGATTAAACATTGGCATGATCCCTTTTACATTATTGAATATTATATAGCAAATTAAATCTCCTTTGACTGAAATAAACTCTATCCATTCACTATTTAAATTGTTTACAAATATGTAAAAAAATAAAAGTGAAAATACAATGATCCTAATAAAGTATGCGGCATGGGATACCGTCAGCATCTCTAGGTGATTGCATCTTAATATGAGAAATCCCTCTGAATGGTAATATTGACAGCCATACCCCAAGTATCTGTTACGTCCGTCGGTCGCAGATGGCTGCGACCGCTCTGCCTTACCTCTTTTCTTCCCTTTCCCTCCTCCTTGGGCAAGATGGCTGCCTCCGGTGCCGAGTGCCGAGGGCCTCGGCATCTCCAGCTTAGCTTGGGCGTTCTAGTCCGCCATGCTCACTCCTGTGGCCTCCTAGGGCACGCGCGTGCACATCTCCTACGCTCAAATACATGTCATGGTGGGAACCTCGGTGGCGTCCCCACCACATGACGTCAATACCTCCGGGTATTTAAAACCTTCGCTTCGTTACCACTTTTGAGTTAGCAAGGACTTTGGTCTAAGCTACTCTGACCGCTCTAAGCTGCACGCTTAGACGCCGCTCTACACTCCAAGGGCCTCGCTCCTTTAGAAGCTCAAAACAACCGCTCCCCAGGGGCCTCTCGCTTCCATCACCCTTCGGGCCTCTACTAACTGAGACAACTGCTCCTTGGGGGTCTCTCTCTCTTATTCTTTTCAGGATCTCTGGACTATCAGGTACTCGCTCCTCGAGGGCCTACCAGTCTATGTATCCTGTACCACGGACCTTCGGTCCCACCATCTCTCTATCAGGATGACGCCTACACTCCTGTGAGTACCTCTACGATCCGGTGCTCCAACTCCACCCACCAGGCTCGGCGTTGCCCGCACCGCTGGTCCCCACCTCTCTTGAACATCTGGGTGAGATTCTTCATCTGAGACTGTTGAACGTATCGGCACCTCGCGGACCTCAGTGCCTTACCTTCTGCTTCATACCATCTATCTACAGCAGTACAATAAAGCCTTCCATTCATTCCGTGTCTGCTATCTGAGTTTAGCCTATCACTGTGGTTCCCCACGGGGCCCCTCCCTGTGGGCGGAGTCATCTCCACAGCAACCAAGGGTCCTCTATGCTACAAACACAACAGTATCTTATTTGTTTAATATGGAACAGATGATGTGCAGTCCCAGCCAGCAGAATACAATTCATTTAAGGTTGGTACACTAGTGGAGACTAAATTTAGATTGCCAAATCAGTAAGCTTCAGGTAGATTGTGTCATGATTTGCACATGACTTGGTTGAGTGTTTCTGACTGTAGTGAAGATCATTTGTATATATAAATCAGAAATGTATAGTCTAATGGTAATGTCAAGTTATGCTTAGTTTTAATTAGTCTACCAATTTGTACAGGAACTCAAACAAAATATTTGAAAAGAATGCAAAAGTGGATAATTATTACTTACAACATATTTTAACAGCATCTGAAAGACGTTTACAAAAATTAGTAATGAGGAACACCATTTAGAATGAATTTGTCTTGCAGATAACACTCGAAAATACAGATACTATCTATACATATGAAAAAAAATTAAATTCTATTATTTCCTTTTTTATTCATCACAATATTCTGACTAGCTTTACTTTCCCAAGCCCTTATTTTAACTTCTGCCTTTTTATCACATTTGCTAGCTTTTTCCTTTTGTTGCCTGCGAATGTTATTTTTCTTGGCTGCGCTGTACTTTCCATTATGAAGTCGTTACCTTAGAATCATGCCTTCACTTCCTTCTTATCTTTGCTAGTTCACTGATATGTGCTAGTTCAGCAACCATTTCCCCCTTTTTCATACTATGCATGGATATTCTTCTCCTACTCAGTCCTATCTTCACCTTCACGGCTCACTTCTCCCTCGCGTTTATGAATAACAAGCCATTTCCTTTCTCATTTCCTCTCACAGAAGAAGTTGTTGGACCTGTTCCTGAAAATCTCTGGCATGAAATTATGCCAGTTGCACTCCTATGCTTCTACTGGGCAGACCTCCAGATGTGTTTCATCAGCCTCGGCCTCTTGGCCTAAAATTCAGGGTTGGCCCTTGCTTTGTAAATCATGTTCATTATTCAGTTAGCATTCCTGGCAAGTCAGGCCAGTTGGTGACAGGGTTGGTTATGCTTGTCCCCACCGGTGACAGCTCTGTGGTTCTTGCTTTCAAACAGAGTGCAAAAAATCCATGGTAATATAATATGGATCCAGGGTTTCTTTTTTTTCTATTAGAAGGAAAAAGGAAAATGCAAAGTTAGTTATACTTGCCTAGGGAAAAGAGTTTACTGTTTACCAGCTGATAGGAAGCATGCTGACCTATTACACAGAATTTTCTAACAACGTTGTAGATTACTTAGTAGGGATCCATTTTCAGGGAACTGTTGAGCAGCCAAGACAGCTGCCTTATGTTTAGCTGGTTATCTTGAGGATAATTTGCAGCTGCAACCCAGCTAGCTAAGCTGCAGCTGAAAACGTGCATAAATCTAGCCGGCTACACGTAGCCAGTTAGATTTCAGCCAGCTAACCCTGCATTCAGGAATAACTGACTAACTGAACTATCTAGCACTGAAAATGAGTTTGCTCCATACCGTATTTGGCAAAAACAGCTTTTAGTTTTAATATTTTTATAATTTTTTTAGTTTTTATTAAAATTATATGTTTCGTTGTCATTTTACTTTGTCCTTGACGGAGATGTAGTAAGCTGGTACTTGCCACAGCATGTCGCCCAGGATCATCGAAGGTCCGTCTGAATACAGCCACAAACTGAGCCAATTCTTTCAATAAAGAGTCCTAGCATTCCCACAGAGGGGAAGCCCAAGCTAGCGCCTTTCCTTCAAGGCAGGATAGAATGAAGGTGACTTTCATGTCCTGGAAGATGGAGGGCTGCAGAGCAAATTGCATATAACATTGGTTAATAAACCCTCTACAGAGTCTGGAGTCACCATTGAAGCATGGGGGTGCAGGAAGTGCCAACTAGGCATCGATGAAGATAGCTGTGGATGAGGAGTCGGAAGAGGGACCGGATTATTGGTAAGGGCATCAAGCCGGGCATGAAGATGATCCATGCAGGAGGCCAATGCCTTAAGGAACTGCTGCTGTTCTTCTACCTTGGAGGCCAAGCCTGGGATGGCCTGGAGGGCACGCGGCTTCACCGAGTACATGGCCTTTGCAACCTGTTGCATCGGAGGTGGACCAATGGGCCGAGGTGGGGTTGAAGCAACTCGTAGATGAGAACCTACAGGTTCCCACCGTCGGCAGGTGGAGTGGGCTTAAGGTAGAGGCTGCTGGAGCTTTACCTATACTAGCCCTCGTTCCCCGCGGGTTGAGCCTTTGGGTGCCAGGACCAGCAGGACTTAGATGGGTCGAGTTTAGTTTGTGAGAGTAGTTGGTTCAGCCCAGAGACAGCAGTTGATAGATGGCATAGTCCTACCCTGGTCTGGGTATGGTACTAGAACTCGGGTGCCAATGGAACAGAGAGCAATTGGAGGTGCTCGAGCAAAGATAGGCCGGAGCCTGGCAAGTCTGCATCCAGGGAATAGGTTAGGAGAGGTGTCAAGGACAGGTTTGGATCTGGGCCGGCGGCAAGCGGAAACCGTGGCAAGCAATGAAGAATTATGAACGCAGAGAAGTCTATAGTGTAGTCAATCAAGGCGATGGTCTGATCATGGGGAAATCTGGTTTAATCAGGCATAGCAGAGGTCTGGGTCTGGGGATAGGCTGTAGTATAGTCAGGCGTAGCGGAGGTCTGGGTCTGGAGAAAGGCAGTAGAGTAGTCAGGCGTAGTGGAGGTCTGGGTCTAGAGATAGGCTGTAGCATGGTCCAACAAAGCAAAGTTGATATCCGTAGAGACAGTCCAACACATAGACAGGGCAGGAACAATGAAGTCAGGAACTGGTAACAACAAAGGTCAGGAACAAGGAATAGAGAGGATTCTCTATCAGCAATGAGTACTTGGAGTACGAGGAGACCTGTTGCAAAGGCAACACTATGGAGCGAGGCCTGAGCTTAAATACACTGGGGAGTCTGACATCAACATCCGGGGCCGCTGCCAGGTTTCCGCCACGGGCCCTTTAAAAGGATTAGCGATGAGCGCACCTAGGGAGGAGCGCGGCATGGGTTGCAGCATTTCTCCGCGGACCACGCGGAGAGGCCCGACGAGCAATGGCATCTTGACTGGCAACACTGGGGCCATGGCAGAGCCAGAGGCACCGGGGGTGGCCTGAGGTCAGAGCCTGCAGCCCACCGCCACCAGTGAGGAGGAACCAGGAGCTGGAGTCCGTGCAAGAAGGTGTGGGGGACACGCCGCGGGTCTGCCGAGGACGGCACACGTAACACAATCCTGACATCCAAGGTATTAAGTAAGGGCCAGAGCTATAGAAGCCAAGAAAAAAATCACTGCAAAACATGGGGAGTGGAATAGGGATGTGCACAGAAAACATTTTTGGTTTGGTTTGTTATTTCAGTTTATTTATTCAGTTCAAACAAAAAATTATTTTTCATTTTTTTTGTGTCATTCATTCATAAGTTTCCCATTAAAATCATGGGACGAGCAATGCATAGAATATTGCTCTAAAAACTGAGGTTTTTTTAATTCAATTTTAATTTGCAGGTAGATAGCAGCATAGAAAAGAGCACTCCATGTCACCAAGAGTGGTGCAAAGTGGCACCAAGACTGTCATCAATAGCCCAAGGCTTATCATGGGAGAAATCAGAATGAACAGTCTCATGAACAGACCAAGGCAATATGAGAGAGGCAAAGCAGTACCAACAGTGGCATGAATAGTCCAAAGCACTACGAATGGAAGAAAGTAGCGCCAAAATTCTCAAAAATTACCCTAAGACACCAACAGGGTCGATACTTATATTAGGCAAACTAGATGGTTGCCTAGAGCGCTAGACCTCAGGGGCAGCAGTCTCTCCAGTGTGCTCCTCTCCTCTCCAGAGAGAACTCAGTAGAAGGTCCACAGTGGTTATGTGAAAGATGCTAACTGAATAATCTGGAAGTTGAATGATGGTGAATTTACTATCCCTGGGCAGGGAAAAGACCTTTAGCCATCTGGATGTACAAATCAGACCTCACACCCATGTATTTGTATAAAGCAAAAGACTAATCAAATCTTCTAAAAGCTGGAAGATGGTGAACTTACTATCCCTGAGCAGGAAGAAGCCAGAGGAAATCTCTAAAGGAAGTATTTAATGATCCTGTCATAGTTTCCTCACAGCATCAACTGGGGGAAGGGGTTGGGAGATCAGATATAGAGATTGACTTCCTCTTTGTTATGCCTTTGCTGAGGTAAAAACACCCCATTGGAGCAAGAGAGTCCAGCCCTCCCATATAGTGGGTGGAGTAAATGTGGCATACAGAAGACTGCCTCATCTATGCTACATGGTGCCCAAAATCTTCAGACTGAGGCTCAAACCTTGGATGGAGTTAGGTCAGCAGGGACCCATGGCTTACTGGGATCAGGACTTCTTTTGTTTAGTTTATTTTGGAATATACCCAAAAATGAGTGACATAATCCATTGAAGTCTAAATACTGGACCAATAGTTTCTAAGAACCATAAAGGAGAATTTGAAAAGAAGCCATAAAGGGAATTTGAAAAGAAGCATGAAGAAAACGTTCAAGAGGACATAAAGCCATTAATGGTAACTGGGTAAGGTTCATGCAGTATGCTGTGAGGATTTAAATGAATGGTACAGTTGGTCAGATCACCAATGCCTGGGTCATGACACCCAAGAAACTGAGTATAAAGCAAATCAGTAGGAGTGGAGGTGAAAATATTGCAAGGCACCAGAAGAGGAGAAAAGCAGAAAGAGCACAGGCATACAAGCATTAAAACCCTAAACCATAGGTGCACAGCAAGGCAGCAAGAAGAGTGGCATCAACACCCTAAGGCAATGGTCCCCAACCTTTTTTGCACCAGGGACCGGCTTCAAGCAAGACCATTTTTCCATGGCCCGGCAGGGCGGGGTGGGGGTGGGGTAGGGGCGGGGTGTTGGTCATATGGGGGCGGGGTTATGGAGGGGGTTGGATTTTAGTGCACACTTATCATTTAATTATGACATTTATAATGTGAATGTGACTCAACTCACCATAGGTTCTCACATGCATAGCACACTGACCCATGATCGTCACGGGGCTAGATGTAAAAGTACAGTTTGTATCCACGGGAACCCCCCTGACCCACAATAATGGATGTAAAGCAGAATTATGACATTCCCCATACAACTCACCCTACAAAAAAGATATTCTGCTTCTGGTGACATCTCAGTAACAGCAACTCAAACTCCTTCTACTGCCAGGCTCAATAGCCCTACTTATGAAAAGACAGCAGTTTACCACCAATGCATGTCCTCTGAGAAAACACAACAAATAAGACTGATAAAACGCTTACATGCTAGCAAAATATCTCATCTCGGTAACAGACACAGAACTGACCTAACATACTCCCAGGATCTGTAGTAAAGCACATAAACTAATCCGCACACAGTTACACCTGTATTATGGAATACACTCAAACAGGAGCAACCCTATCTATGAAAAGGCAACACTACAAATATTAAATCAGGTCCTAAAAACCAATACACCTCTTATTAGGAAAACAGAACTAGCAAGCAGCTATAGATCCCCACACAGAAATAATTGTAAAACTATACTAATAAGCAGAATAAATGTTTCAAAACAGCTATGAACAGAATAACATCCAACAATTAAAAACTCATAAAAACTATTAAACATTCTCCAAACACCAATAAAATATTTCAAAAAAGCAGACATCACACAATTAAAATGGCAGTCAAGAAAAATAAACTTAAAAAGCCACCTTTACTTACCCCCTCCAGCAGCTCTCCTATTCCCCTTCCCTGCAGGCCGTGGCACTCACCAGAAGCAGCAGTAGAAGCTAAGCTCTATACTTATGGTCCTCTTCCTTAGTGCCCATGTCTCTCACACACACACCATACCAGTCATGCCCCCATGACCAGTTTCTGTCTCTCACACACCAATCATCTCCCAACCAGTCTTTGGCACACACACACCAGTCACCTTCCTGAACAGTTTCTCTCATGCCATACACACACACACAGGCTTCCCACTCCCGTGTTCTACTTACATATATGGGCTTCTCACTCTCATAATCACTTTCTCTGTGTCTCACACACACACATACACACACACTCACTCACCAGTCTCTCACTCCCATGCTTGTTCTCTCCACATGCACAGGCTTCTCATTCCCTGAATCACATTCTCTCACATTCACACACAACAGTCTTTTTCTCTCACACACACTGTCACCTTACCAAGCAGTCTCTCTCTCTCATGCATGCACACTCACCCAGGTTTCTCACTCCCATGCTTTCTTTCACCCCCACAACACCAGGCTTCTTACGCCCATGCTTTCCCACATACCCAGACTTCTCACTTCCATGCTTTTTTTCTCTCTCACACACACACACATCAGTCACCTCCCTGACTAATGTCTCACACTCTCACATACACATCAGTCATCTCCCTGAGCAATCACTTTCATTGTCTCTCACATACACACACACATCAGCTCTCTGACCAGTCAATCACACACAGGCTGGCTGGCTGCTTCTCTCTCTTTCTCTCACTCACTTCCTCTCCCCTCCCCCGGAGCACAAATGGGAGCTGCAGCAGCCCCCGCAGGCCAAGAAAGAAGAATCCCATCGGCCGCGGGAGGCTCATGCTGCTGACTCCTTTCTCGATTACCGGCTGCTTCAATTGCTCAGGGGCCGACGCTGCAGCCGCCGATGCTACTTTATCACGCGGCACGGCTCTTTCTCCTTCCCGCGCACCGCGTATCACTTCCTGTTCCGGGTCACGGGAGGGGGGGGAAGAAGAAAAGGCCCAGCCACAGGTGCCACAGCTTCTTCTAGCACCACTGCCGTTCCCACTGAGCTTGAACGTGCTGACAGCCCAGCGGCAACGGCAGCGGGAGAGACTGGGAGCGCGCGACACACCTGCCGGTGCTTGGCGGCGCCGCGGACCGGCAAAAAACTCCCACGGCCCGGTCCCGGTCCGCGGACCGGTGGTTGGGGACCCCTGCCCTAAGGCACCAAGAAAATGTGGCAGAAAGATACCACAAGAATGAACTTTCTGGTGCACCTTAATATTCTCTCCTATACATATTTGGCCCAATTTTAAAAGACGTACGCGTATGAAACCCGGGAGTTTACGTGCGTCCTTGTTCTTCTTGATTGGAATGTGTACATTAATGCTAACTTTTACTATACTGAAAAACATTACAAGTATATGATTCACATATTAGAAAAAACAGTAAATCCGCTTACCTGGGGATTCTGCTAATTCCAGATAAACTATTAATGTAAGTTAATACATTTATAATTGACCTCAATATTGTTGACAGTTTTCCTGATTCTGATGTTGCTATGGATAGCCTAATCTTCTTGGTCTTATTAAGGTCCCTTAATATAATTAGATAATTTAGTTAGTCAAGAAACTAGTCCTACACCTGACTTAACTAAATATCCAAATTCTGTGATATTTTCTATTGCCTAGGAGAGAAACAGAGCAGACGGAAAACTATAAGAGCTACAACTTCTGCCCCCTTTTCAAATGGGCCGTCAATGAAACAGAACAAAACCCACGGCATGTTTACAGATGGGAAATAGCTGATGCTGCAGTGGCTTTCACTTTCAGTGTGATCCCCCTCACTTCTAAGGAGCTTCAGAATTACATATTTTGCTCTTTAGTTTATTTAGGGATAAGAAAAGCTCCTGACTAAGCAAATTGTCTTGAATAGAAATGCTATTTTGCTGCAATAGGAAGATAAGGAAGAGGGATCCAGTAGACAGCAGAAGCTGATTACAGCAGTATCAGAGCTAAGAAAGTTCCAGGCAGCATTGAAGCCAATTTTAAATATATTAAGTTATTGTATTATCTTAATTGGAGGTAACAGAACTTCCAGATAAGCTTAATGGGGGCAACTTTCAAGCACTGTATTGATGGAAACTTCGTGAGAATTTGGGTTTTATACCACTTTTCAAAGGTAAAGTAAATGCATAGTTTTCCTGTGAAAATTGTCCCAGTGAAAAAGTACCCACTGAGAATTCCACCTGATTTTTCTGTGGGTGTTTTTCCCATAGAAAATAACATCCATTGATTTGAAAATGGAATCTACGAGTGTTATTTTCCTTCCACATATATTTTTAGGCATGTAGGAGGGCAATTTTTTGAAGCCCTTTTACCTAGGTACATCTGTACTATGCTGTATTATGCATCAGAAATGCATTTTGCAACATCTTTCCTTCTTATGTGAACTATGCGAGCTCTATGCGAGTTCTATGCGAGTTCTATGCGAGTTCTGGCAGAACATACTAATTAAAAAGAAAATGATAATATAAAATGTTATTTGGTTTATCTTCTCCCAGTTTCTCATTTGGATTTTATTACCTTTCCAAATCTATTCTCTGATGTAATATGGTGTGCCAATGTTAAAACAGGTGTAAAAAGCTACGCTAATGCACATTTTTCTGCAGTAAGTTAACTCTGGTATTTAACAGGGGTTTTAACTCCTAAAAAAAATGCCTGTTAAAACCAGAATAAAAACCAGCATTAAAATGATAATGGGTTCATGCAAATTCCATGTAAAAGAAGGCATTAGCTATACCTCAGCGATGCAGGGAGTTGCATTAAAGGGCAGGCAGCTTAAAGCACATTTTCTTAATACTGGAAATTTAACTCCTAGGTCAGAGCAGGAGTAAAACTTATCTCACATTTCTGGTGGCCATGTTATGCTGTTGCTGTAGTGTCTAGTTACTTTTATCAGTCCAGACACAGCAATAGAATAACTTTGGCCACCAGCAATGGAAGTTTACTCCACCTTAGACCCAGGAGCTTAATTTCCAGTGTAAGCTCTCAAAACGGGCACCAACAGCTGAACAGTACACCGGCGGTGTGCAATCCAACTTTGGTATACTGTTTAATTATAGATGCCCATCTCAGGGAGCTTACACTTTGCTCAGCCAGCTGTAAGTGCCCACTCCAGAGAGAAAATTCTTGCATCCAAGGCCTTGCTTTACGGCAAGTAAAATCAAAGCCTAAGCTCTCTGGGGCAGGGGGCAGGCTAGTTTAACAAAGCATAAAAACTCAGAGGGGAGGGGCACTTCAGCTGCACAGGATGCCAAAGTCAGATGCAAACTGTTCAGCCTAAGGTGCCTGTCCCAATGAACTTATAGTTTGATTTTCTTGCCATGCCTTGCCACCTCAGATCCAGGAAGGACTTTGATTTCCAATTTAAGTTCTCTTGGCCTGAGCCTACAGCTGAACAATGCTAAGATGTCTGGGGCAGGAATCTACTACTGAATGGTATCCCAAAGACAGGATGTAAAACTCCAAAATGCATACTATTTAGCTGAAGGTGCCTGTCCCAGAGAGCTTATGTTTTGTTCAGCTGTAGATGCAAGCCCCAGAGAGCTTACACTGGAAATGTAACGTCTTCTTCAGTCTGAGGTGAAGTAAACTCACATTTCTAGTGGCCAAAGTCATTCTACTGCTGTGCCCAGTGTGGTAGAAACAGTTATGGGCCCAGCAACAGAATATTATGGCCAGCAGACATGTGACTTAACTTTTACTCCACCTCAGGCCAAGAGTTAACAAAACTCAGGAGTAAGGAATTAAGTGCTTGAAGTTGGAAGAAGTGTGACCACAGCCACCTAGCATGCAAGATTGGCACTGGGCATCCCAACTTGGGCACAGCTCACATGCTAAGCTATTTGGGCAGAGCCTGCCAAATGAAATCAAAGGGTAAGCTCTCTGGAATGGGCAGCTACAGCCATTAGGGATGCACAGCTCCAAACTGTGTACTGTTCAGCTGCAGTTGCCCTCCCTAGAAAGCTTACCCTTTGATTTCATTTGGCAGGCCTTGCCCAAATGGCCTTGCATGCAAGATTGTGCTTGAGTCAGTGTCAACCTTGCAGACAAGGTCATTTTTGGTGATACTCTTTCCAATAAAAGCTCTTACCTCTTTACTTCTGTTTTAAAGCATATTTTAAAATACTTTTCTGCATTAATGCATTTGTTAATTTATTTATTTATTAGCTGATTTTGTATACCATTGTTCGGTGGGACCATCACAACAGTTTACAACATGGTAAAAGAAATATATAATATGTAAGAACATAAATACAATGCACAATAATAATAGTTAAAAAAATAATAAAAGTAGTAAAATGGTTATTAATTGTAGTCAGTAATAATAAATAAAATAATAAAACATAGTAAAAGAATTACAATCATTAGAAACATATCATAAGAAGATAAGATAGGGTACGTAGAGTGTTCTTTGGGATCTTGATATGCCTTCATAAATAGTCAGGTCTTAACTTCCCTTTTAAAGATTTTTAAACTCGGTTGTAATTGTATTTCCGCTGATTAACTCACATTTTAGCTTGTTTATTTTCATTTAGTGTGCTTTTTTATATTCCTGTTCAATTTTTATCCCATTAGTTTACTGCATTCCACAAGGACCCCTATTTTTAAACCACATGTTAAGTAAAACCCACGCTAAAATTTAATTTTGAATTAGCATGGGTTTTATTACATCAGCCCTAAGGTGAGTTACAATAAGGTATAGTATGTAGTTCTTTCTTCTAGTGGACTTAACAATTAAGTGCCCGATATACAAGACTTTTCTCCTATTCTGTGTCCATGGGAATAATGCTTAGTAAATCAGGCCCTAAGTTTGTAACTGAGGCATCAGAGGATGACGTGATTTCACCAAGGTCACAAGTAGCATCAGTGGGAGAAGCAAGATTTGAACTCTGTCTTCGAGCACATTGCTTTAATTAGGTTACTCCAGAGATGTTCAAACTGATCTATGGGGAATCCCCAGCCAGTCGGGTTTTCCGGATATTTCTAATGAATATGCAAGATATTTATTTGCATGCGCTACCTCCTATGCATGGAAATATTTCTCATGCATATTCATTATCCTGAAAACCCGACTGGCTGGAGGAGCTGAGGAGCAGTTTGACCACCCCTGGACTACTCTATTCCATTCCCTTATTGTGCTGAGATAGCCCAAGGCCTATCTACATTATAGTAATTTCTCTTTTCCATTATTAGATGTTAGCATGCCTTGTTGTAGTCCCTAAATACCACAATTAGGTTTGGTTTTCAAGATACTGATAATGAATATTAATGAGATCCATTTGCATACACTAACTCAATTTTTGCATTCATTTACATATTTTGTTTATTCTGAAATCCTTAGAAAGAAATTCCAGGTACAGCTGAAAAATAAAATACAAATGCATTGAAATATACAATATTATAGCAGTGAAGGACCATAAGTTCATCTACTCTGCCCAGTTTCATTCCTAGTGCATGCTATAAACCACAATTGATCTTTAACTTTCCCAACTCTGCTTCACAATGACAAATTCTCAATGTTTATTCCATGCTTTCTTGAATTTATTTGGCCTACTGGCACCAAATCCAGAATAGTGCTGGCTGAACGTGCACTATCTTTTGCTCCTGTACATTTAAAGTAAGGTCATTCACAACATTTTGTATTTTGGCACCATGACTCCCTCCTGCCTCTCCACCTTCGTTAACTGAAATGGTAGACTAGATAGGGCATCCTGATGGGGTGTTGGAGGCTGCAGTGGACGGGATACCCAATTTTCCTGGGGAGGGGGGGCTTTGCCAGGGAGGTTGGGGTAATCTGCCAGGGGAGGGTTACTGGCATGGGGAATTAGCTGTTGTGGGAGCACTCTTACTGAGGCTGGCAGGAGAAAATCCCTACATAACAACATCTTACCACTGCTAGTAACATGCTTTACCTCCCACAACAGGGTTTTGTGGGAGATCTTGCCTTAAAATTGACTGATAATATTCATTATCAGTTATTTTTACCATGGATTAGTACATTGGCCCCCTAGGTGCTTAAGTGTTCTCATATAACATTTGGTAGAAAGTTTGGGATGGCAGTAGAGGAAAATCTGCCAGAGGAAACACTAAAAGTGTGATGGAAAAGGAATGATGGTTTGCAACTTCCCCAGTACCTGACCAGCTGCTCAGGGAGTGCGGGGTGGAAGTCCCTCAGGCCCAAGGTTGGATGTGGTGACTTCCAGAATCGATCACCAAGGCAGCTAGGAGAAGTGTGCAGGTGGACCGCAACCATCCCAGTACTCAAATCAGCATAAGAAAAATGATCATGGTTCATAACAAACCATTAGTAAAAATAACAATAAGAAAACAATCCCAGTTGTATCTATAGTATATAAAATATGAGATAATATTCTGTATCTGGAACAATTAAAGCAATTCTATGCCTAAATGAATAGACTATCAAAAGGATTTAAAGAAACAGAACTCCCAGTCTAGCCATTAACTTGGATACACTTCCTTAAAGAGACATGTTTTTACTAGGCTCCTAAATGTCAGATAATGATCATCTAGATGGGCATCCCCAAGAAATGAATACCACAAACAGGGGACCAGATCTAAAAATGCTTGATGGCTAATGGAAGTTTACTTAACCTCCTTTACCGATGAGATATGCACTGATCTGAAGTCTTAGTGAGCTTGAATACTATAATAATGTCCTTTAAAAAAAGAAGGACCATGGCCCTTTAGAGTCTTGAACACTAACTCTACCTTGAATTCATTTCTATACTATATCGGAAGCTAATGCAGTTCACTTGGGATAGGACTAATATCTTCACTTAAAGATACTCCTGATATTAGGCATACTGCAACATTCCAGACCAACTGAAGATTTTGAATATTACCAAGCAGTAGTCCATTATAAACAAAAGCTACAATAATCCAACTTCAATATAACCACTGCTTGTATGACAGTTTGTTAAGTTCCTTTTATCAAAGAATGAGTGTCGCCACCTTATTTGTTTAAGTTTTAAAAATGCACGCTTAGCCACCCCAGCACTATGGGCCTCCATAGTGAAAATTTATCAAGGACCACCCTGAAAATAAGTACCTGCTTTTTCAGTTAAAGTGTGAAAAACCAAGGGGGTAATATTCAGTAGGGCAGTTACTGGACAAGTTAACCGGCTACAATTAGGCAGATAATTTGTCCCAGATATTCAGCAGGATAAACCCGCAAAATATTCTTGGCTAAAGTTATCCAGTTACTGCTAGCCGGGAAACTTTAAACCTAACCAGACATGTTTTTAATATGGCCAGTTAGCTCTAAAGTTAACCGCCTTGTTATGGCCGGATAACTCTACTTATAGAGACCACTCCTATAGTAGGAAGGTTGCCAGGACCCCCACTTACCAGTATGTGTTTCCCTCCCCCAATCCCTCTCACCCATCTGCAGTGGTATTAGTCTTGCCCACACCCCCACACTCCCCAGAACACCCATCTCACATCCCTACAGAAATTATAAACCCTGCTGGGAGCGAGGTGTCAACTCACCCGCTCCCGGCGATCCAGCTCTGCTTCTGTCTTCTAATACTGGAAACGTAAGCTACCCGTAGTTTGCGCTTTCAGCACTAAAAGATTAAACAGGTATATCTAATACCACTGCAGGCCATAGAGGCCAAAAGGGCCTTCCCTAAGTAAACAAAGAAAAACTGGTGACAGAATAGTGACATGCTGACCTTACCAGGGAAACTAGGAAATCCATACACTAAGATGATGGCAGAGTGCTGGTGAAGGCAGATGTGACGCCCCTGGATCTGTAGAAGCACTGCTGTGGGATGGCAGCAGCAACTCTGAACAGCTCCAGCGGTTCCAGCAACAGTGTGCAGGTCTGGCAGCAGCAACACTGAGCAAGACCTTCACACAGCGATTGCTCCACTTCATGTGCAGCTTGCTCATGGCGGATATTACAGATCTTAAACCTTCCGACAGGCGCAGGCTGCTAAGAAGATGGAGGATCACAGGGAAGCACGGAGCACACCTTATGCTGAATGCATCAAGCACTTATAATAAAGGAAACACCCACATAAAAGAGCTGAATGTGTGAGTATTGCTTTGTTGTGGGTACCTCATATGTTTCACTTGGGCTTTATTTGAGATGCCTCAAGGTTAAGGTGTACAGTATGTTCATATACTGTTTTGCATGTCATTCAAGAACATTTAGCGACAATGCTTCACCATCATTTATAATCATCGGTAACCACGTATTTGGAAGCAATCTTAAATTATGCAGAAGGCAGAGTTAATTTGCACGTATCTTGACAGTTTGAGAGAACACCAGCCCAACCCGACACGATGCGTGTTTCGATGGCTTCTTCAGGGGTGGGAAGGTACTGCGGTGTCTAAAATACAAACAAATAATTTAATTTGAATTAAACTTATCTTTTGAAGAGATAAACATCAACCGTCTGACGAGGTTCATCTGTCTGGTTACTTTAAATCACTGTCTTTCTGCTCCAAAGATGCTGGTAATGGCTTCAGCTTGAATTCTGTTTAATCAATGGCGGGTTGCTGTCAGAATTCAAGCTGAAGCCATTACCAGCATCTTTGGAGCAGAAAGACAGTGATTTAAAGTAACCAGACAGATGAACCTCGTCAGACGGTTGATGTTTATCTCTTCAAAAGATAAGTTTAATTCAAATTAAATTATTTGTTTGTATTTTAGACACCGCAGTACCTTCCCACCCCTGAAGAAGCCATCGAAACACGCATCGTGTCGAGTTGGGCTGGTGTTCTCTCAAACTGTCAAGATAAGTGCAAATTAACTCTGCCTTCTGCATAATTTAAGATTACTTTCAAATACGTGGTTACCGATGATTATAAATGATGGTGAAGCATAGTCGCTAAATGTTCTTGAATGACATGCAAAACAGTATATGAACATACTGTACACCTTAACCTTGAGGCATCTCAAATAAAGCCCAAGTGAAACATATGAGGTACCCACAACAAAGCAATACTCACACATTCAGCTCTTTTATGTGGGTGTTTCCTTTATTATAAGTATTTGAACATACACCGCTTTAACACAGTTTCTGTTGTTTAGTGTCAAATATGAATGCATCAAGCAGGCAGGGGGGGGGGGTGAACTACCTTCTATTTTCAGTTTCCTGTGGCAATCAATAGCCACTTTTTTACATGGCTTGCCCTGCCCAAATTTGATGGGGCCATGGCCCCTGTGGCCCACCACATTCCGATGCCTATGTACTTAGGCAGTAGCAAACAAAATTAAATTGAATGAAAGAGCAATTCCTCAAAGCTTAACTTTCACCAATAAATATTCTTTGAACAATAGACTTATGAAAAGCCTTTGTCTTATCACTTGCCAAAAGTAGCAGCAACATACAGCGCTCCCTCATAGTACATGACAGAGGAAGAAACTCTTTCTTTCTGAAGTAAACAGAAATCAGGTTTCCTTTCCCCTGTACAAAATGTGTGGGTTTGTGTGGCAGGTTGTTAGACCAGCTCAATACTCGATTGAAATAGCCAGCGAGAATAATGCATTCAGACTGCGTTGTGAAAGTGTGCATCTGTCAGATGAGACCCGCAATCTGTCTAAGATCAACCTGCATTTCTGGGTCACTTGAGACATTTAAACTGCACTTATAATTAATGGCTAATTTTAAGCAGCCAAAAAAATAGAGCAGTGGTAAGGTACAAAAGCACTAAAATTGTTCCAGTTTTGCTTTTCAGTAGAACACACTACAGCCATTCGCTTCGAGATCAAAGAGAGCTCAGCAGGAAAAGAGACAGGCTGATCAGGGCCGATGAATTGTTCTCATTATGATGGTGTAAGAATAAGGTTCTCTCAATTGAAACAATTTAATAACCACATTCATTACATTGGTGTCCACTTGGTTTTATCTGAGCAGTTTTTGCATAACTGGGGACCAAGTTCAATTGAGCTTATTCTCTAGAAATTAAGATGTGCAGGCTGTGACAATTCAGAAATTAAGCACTAATAGTCAGCAAAGCAGTTGTCGGGAGATTCCCTCCGGATGCAGCTAGATCTGCCTGCCACTAATTATGCTGAATGCAAATGTACCCGCCAAAAAATGTCATTAGTTCCTTTCATGGCGATTCAGGTTACACGAGCGTGATGAGTGATATCAAAGCTTCATTTTGGCCTTTGATTATACAATCATAGGCTGTGTATGTGTTGTCATTTGTAATTTATTTTTGGTTCTTATCATAACTATTAGGATGAGAGGGTTCTCTCTAAAATGCTGCATGCATACTGTAAAGCACTGATGTGATATAATGAACTCAGGGAGTTGCTGGTAGACATTCGCAATTGCAGTAGCAAACACCATGGTATTGGATGAGGAACTACATTCTGTATTAAACAACTTGCTCGTAGGGTTACTTGGTTTAACAGGTCCCCGCTGCATTGTTATGTTTCAAGTGGAAACACGGCCTCTAAAATTTGGTTCAGTGGAAAATGTAACTTTCACCCAACTTATCCTGAAAGCTAGGGCTCACACTGCATGATTCCTATTCACGTGAAATGAGAGAGCTCACATGTGGAACTTCCAAAATCTCTCAGATTCTCCAACATTTTTAAGGTGCTATTCCATGCTGGGTAATTCGGTATTTGACTTGCAAAGCTGACACCCAAGCTGAATCCAAGCTTTGATATTATACACCTTCCCCATTACCCTTATTTCTTCTTTTCTTTTATCTCTCTCGTTTAGATTTACTCATGTTGCTTATAAAGTACAATTGCAGGTTATTCACTTAAGATCTATTAAAATAATGTGGATTTCTTAACACATTTATAAAATAACTCTTGTATACCAAATTTTTATTTTCTGTCTGGGGCTTTCTATTGTATTAGGAAGGAAGGCATTTTCAAAGCGTGATCTGGGGTTGCACTCATAAAATTAGCTTATATGTGTGGAAGTAGCATGTATGTGCTTTTATGCTATTTTATAAACCTCGAGAGTATGCGTGCACTTGCAGTGTCCCACATAAATGTGACAGGAAAAAGGGGCAGTTTAGAGGTACTCCGGGGCAGATTCAGACCTCCACACACAAACTGCTCTTTTATAAGTGGTAGACGCACATACATTACCAAACTTGTTTACACACTTTACATCTGCTAATTGACTTGCACAATTGAAATTGCATTTGTCTTTTTGGGTAGGAGACCTAGGTAAACTGGTAGGAGGTCAGCATGAAGCACTGGAAGGTCTGGGAATTGGTGAAGCTTCCTATGCACTGGTGATTCCAAGTACACGTACGAGCAGGTATTTTCAGAAGCAGAGTACACACATATTTTATAAAACACTTGTCTCTGCATTTAATTCTGGTTTATTATGTATGAATTGTTACAATATTATGTGCATAAAGTATGCGTGCATAGTTTTATAAAATGGGTAGAGAAAATAAATGTTTTCCTGCATTAGAGGTTTACACACATATTGACACATACACACGTACTTTTTGGGGCACAGATATGTGGTATTTTATGAATGGTGCAGCTCCTGCCACACAGTTCATAAAATATTAGCATATATCTCTGTGAGCCCACTTATGCATGCAGTGTCCCACAGGCAGTTTTGAAAATTCAGATCTAAAGGTTTAAATTGCAGAAAACTATAAACAGGACACACTCTGCGGTCCAAATCCAGGACATACTCACTGATAGCTGGAATCCAAATATCCATATGGCTAACAAATCAGTGAATAAAACAAAACAATATATCTACCACCAAAAAATGTTTTATATCAAGCAAATATATACAGTATAAGCATAAAACACAGGCAGATCATAAACTTATTAAATGTCTGCCTTAGTGTAGGTGAAATGTTCTCATAAACAGAAACAGCATTTAATCAGCAGCAGCCAGAAAAAACATTGCACTGAGAGGGCAATTTTCAAAGGGATTTCCACAAGTAAAAAGTATTTTACCTGCATAAATTGGCTGAATGAAAATTGTCCATCCTGTATGTGGGGGTCAAATTACATGCACAGTTACCCAAAAACGTGTACTTTTAGCTGCATTGTAGCGAGGCATTCCTGGGCATGTAGTTTTGGCTGGAAAAAGCGTCCCCAGAAAAAGCAGGTGCTAGCCTTCATGGGTACTATTCCCTGGAGGTAATTTTCAAAAGAAAACTAAGGGAATGCTTTTTCTTTGAAAATTAGTGCAAACACTGCAAGGGGAAAAAGCACCCACAGACTTTATAGGGATGCAGGGAGTTTGAAAGCTGCCTCTTGTAATCAGGCTAAAAGTATAAAAGCCTGTGTAGATATTTAAATACAAATCTGTTCAACAAACCAAATGACACCTATAAACTCTTATCCACTCTGTCCTGTATGGGATTCAGTAATACAATAATGTATCTTATCATGTAGCTATCCATTCTGTTCCTCTTTGCATTCAGAAGAGTGCAAACATTTCACCTTTACCACAGCAACTCCTTGTTATAACTCATTGGGATTTGGATCCTGTTTTTATGTCTTTGAAACAAACATTGCATTGTAAAAATCAACACAGGTTGGTATGTAAAGGAGTTTTATAAGTTTTATCATTTGGGGAGTCATTTAGTAAAAAGGGACTTTTCGCGTGCGATAGCTTGCTAGGGGCGGAGTCAGGGCAGAGTCAGGGCGGCGAGGGGAGGAGTCGGGGTGGCGAGGGGCAGACTCCGCGATGTCTTCACTGGTGGCGATAAGGTAAGCCACGTTATCATCGCCAGTAGCACGCCCAATAGCGCCACCTTTCACAGTGGCGCTATTGGGTGCAAAAACCAGCTGCGATAACACCGCGATGGTGCGATGGCTGCCGGCTTTCGCAGGCCCGCTCCCCATTTTCGCTGGATTCACCATTCTGCGATAGAATGGTGAATCCAGGCCTTGGTTTGTTGGACTCATTCATGTTTCAATATTTCCACCGGCTTTTATATTTTAACCTCAGTTGCAAGTTTTAATGCAATGTTTCCATAGCTACCACTGATTCAATGCTGTTTGTCTCTGAGAGAACATTTCACTTACACTAAACTTATGAGTTGTCTGCCTTTTCACTACTTATATATGTTGTGCTTGCTGTGAACCTTGACATTAGCTAGTTTGTTCTGTTTTATTCATCAGTTTGTTAATGCTGTTGCTATTCTGGGATCCAGCTGAATGTGGAAGGGTGTGGGCTGGCATTCTTACATACACTAAACTCCAAAATTGTTGTGATCAGTTATCAGTTTCAACTGATCAGTTTGCAGAAGAGAGAGTAGAGGGGTTGATTCACAGCCAGCAGATTGGGCCTCTAGGAGGTGAATAATAGACAAACATCGGGTTTTCACAAATGTCAATTGTTTGGTTTATTATGAAACATTTGCAAGTGTCCAGAAAAAATATTCAAAGTATGCAGGAGGCAGAACATGCCTGTATATTCCAGCATCTGCTTCTTCCCCTCCTCCCCACAGTCCCAAATAATTATTCAACCACCCAGATATGCTATTTTTTCTTCCACAAGTCTACTTCCCTGAAAATATTTAGCCCTGTTCAGATGAGGATTAAGACCCAGTTGCCTCTGTCTTGCCTGCATAGCTCTCATTAATCCCTGTTTGGGGGAGGAGGGAATGTATTTTTATTTTCCTCCCAGGGAAACTCCTACAAACCAACCCTTGCGACCCACTGGAACTGAATCAGAAAAAAGTGTCATGAAAGTTTTGTAAATTTTTTCAACACTTAGAAGAGATAGCACTACAGTGTCTGCAGCACCAATGGAAGTATTGGTCAAACTGGACTTGCCAGAGTAAGGAAGATGAATACTCAGCATGGATGAATCATATCCTGTTCTGTTTTCACAATTAACAGCAGCCTCTTTTAAAAGGTTACAAAAGGATAGTGATTTCCTTTCCACTTGGTTAAACTAAGATAGATTTGCATTTGAGATACACCTGAGTGGTTCTAAGAGTGGTTCTACTCTTTTATGAACAGTGTATAAGACACCAAGTTTCCTGCAGCAGAAATATTTCACCTAAGACTCAGCTTAGAAGAGCTGGCTGAGAAAGAGTACTGGAATAGATTCAGGCTGGCCAGAAGTGTCTTCCCAACTTGTCTGAGATGAAAGTGATGGAGTTGTCTTATTAAAGATGACAAGAAACCCAATTGGCGTCAGTCTCTAGATCTGTCAATTTTTTTCTTCAGGTCATGCTTGCCTACATACATAACTATATCTAATATCTCTGTATTGGGAAGGAGAAGAGAAAGAAAGAAGTTTCTTTGAAATAGCTCACTTTTCTAATGTCAATGATCATATCAATTGGACTTGCATGAGTTTGGTTCCTTCATAGAGCCAGGAAATCATCTAGCACAGTAGTGGACAACTCCAGTCCTTGAGGGACCTGAACCAGTTAAGTTTTCAGCATATTCCTAGTGAATATACATGAGATAGATTTACATACACAATGCCTCCAGTGTATGCAAATCTATTTTTTATTTATTTAAAAATATTTATCCCACCTTTCCTACATTCAGAGCGGGGTACAATAAGAACATACACAGTCAGATGAACAGAGAGAACAAGACAATGCATCAATCTTATGAAAAAGGAGAGTAACAAGATGTTTCAGGAAAGGGGAAAAACAAATGATTAGCTATTGGGTACATTTTCTGAGATTGTGGCCAGAGTTGAGGGCAGTAGTCTCAGTCTGCAATGTAGCACCATCCGAGGAGGGACAAGTTGGGGGTGTTCTATTATTATTTGGGATTGGGAATGCTTTCTTGAAAAGAAAAGTTTTAGGGCTTTTAAAAAAAAAAAAGTATTTTCTCTGAGACATCTTACTTCCTTAGGTAGACTGTTCCATAGTAGCAGTCTTGTGGAGAAGTATGCTCATTCTTTGGTTCCCTCAAGGTGGGTGAGCTTTGGAGGAGGAGTTTCTAGTAGCATTAGGTTAGACAAAATGAGTGGTTGAGAAGGGGTGTGGATTTTTATTGTTGGGGAGAACCATGGGGAGTATAGGTTGTGGATTGATGAGTGTAAGATCATGGCAAGTTTATATTGTACTCGGTAGAAGATAGGGAGCCAATATAGAGCTTTGAGCACAGGAGAGATGTGATCGCACATGGGGGTGCTGGTTAGGAGTCTTGCTGCCACATTTTTTATGATCTGGGTTGCTTAGGCAGGTAGACCTGTCAGGAAGAAGTTGCAGTAGTCTATCCTGGAGAATAGTAGAGCTTGAAGGACCGACCTGAAGACAGAGTGTTCTAGGAGGGGCTTAAAGTGGCAGAACAAGCGTAGTTTGTACTAGGAGGAGTTAGTAATAGACCTTATGTGGTTGTGCATGGAGAGAGAGGGATCTATTGTGACTCCCAGATTTCTTACATTTTGGGAGATGGAGATGGAATGGGACTCAAAGGAGAAGAGTTTGGGAGTGTCAGTGACAGGATAGTGTCATAAAATAATAATTTTAGTTTTATATATATTGAGAGCTAGTTTGTTGCTGTGAAGCCATTTTTGGATGGTTGTAAGACATTGGGTGAGGAAAGATTCTGTAAGGGCCCATGTTTCCTTGAAGGGAAAGAAGAATTGAATATCGTCGCCATAAAATTTATAGTGCACTCCGAGGTCATTAAAGGTGCGGCATAAAGGAGTTAGGTAGAGGTTAAATAATGCAGCAGATAGGGCAGAACCTTGGGGCACTCCAGAGTTTAGAGGTATCAAAGAGGAGGTAAAGGAATCAATTTGGACTTGTTGGGTCCTGTTATTGAGGTACGAAGAGAACCAGGCCAGCACAGAGCCAGATATACCGATGGAGTGCAGTCTTGAGAGTAGAGTGGAGTGACTGACCATGTCGAAAGCAGCAGAAATGTCGAGAAGACACAGAAGGAATGATGAACCTTGATCAAAGCCCTGTCTCACTGTATCAAAACTGGAGAGTAGCAGTAATTCAGTGCTGAGTTGTTTCCTGAATGTGAACTGATATTAATTGAGGATATTATTAGTATCAATGAAGTTGCAGAGTTGGTGGAGAACTGCCTTTTCTAATCCTTTGGCCATGAAGGATAAATTGGAGATTGGGCAGTAATTGGAAATGATGATAGGATCAGCTGAAGGTTTTTTGATTAAGGGTTGGACTGCTGCTTGTTTTAGAAGGTCGATGCCATGTTTTAGAAGGTTGACGCCATGTTGTAATGATGAGTTGATGAACTTAGTGATAAATAGAGTGATATCCAGATTGATCAGTTTAAGAAGTGATGTAGGGCATGGGTTAAGGGGATTAGATGATGTATGTATATGAAAAACCTATTAGCTAGGGGCCCTCGATGACTAGAGTTGCCCACCAATGATCTACTAGAACCATAAGCATTACCAAAAGTTGAAAATCCAGATCTGCTATGACCATTGCTTACTGGTGACAGATATGGTGATCAAATGTCCTTGTTCTTGCCATGATGCCTATATATTAAGTTAGAAACCCCTGTATGAATATATATGTATTTGGGATCCTGAAAAAGGAGATAGCAAGTTTGCTTAACTGTAAACAGGTTCTCTTTAGAGAAAACAATGAATTAGCTATGAATTGTAGGTGACATCATCCAACAGCACCAGACAGACCCATGTCTGATAACTCAATAATATTTTACTAAGCATGCATGGGAGTTCTCATGCGCATGCTGCCTTTTGAGACCCACAGAGGTGGGTGGATAATAAGCATGGCTAATTCATCTTGCTGTCTATGGAGAAGCCTATTTACAGGTAAGCAAACTTGCTTTCTCTATCAGCAAGCAGGGCTGAATTAGTCATGACTCATGGGGAGTCCCAAGCTGAGGGTTATACTGTAGAACAATTACTGAAAAAGCAACACGGATCCCTCCATTGGAGAGTGGACTCGTGGGTGAACAGGGTGTACAAAATTGCTTTCCTAAAGCTACTGTTACTTCTTGAACAGTTGTCCAGACAATAGTGAAACATGAAGGTGTGACAGATGACCAAGTTGCAAATTTATAGTGTCCTAAAGGAAGCAGCTCTGAAGTAAGCCACTGAAGCCTCACCTGGAGTACTGTGCTCAGTTCTGGAGACCGTATCTCCGAAGGGACAGAGACAGGTTGGAGGCGGTCCAGAGAAGGGTGACCAAAAAGGTGGATGGTTTTCATCGAATGTCTTATGAGGAGAGATTGAAGAATCTAAATATGTACACCCTGGAGGAAAGGAGGAACAGATACTTGAAAGGTTTTAATGATCCAAAGATAACGACAAATGGAAAAAAGTCAGCAGAACCAGTGGTCATGATTTAAAACCCCAGGGAGGAAGATTCAGAACCAATGTCAGGAAGTATTTCTTCACGGAGAGGGTGGTGGATGCCTGGAATGCCCTTCTGGAGGAAGTGGTGAAGACCAGAACTGTGAAGGACTTCAAAGGGGCGTGGGATAAACACTGTGGATCCATAAAGCCTAGAGAATGTGAATGAAGAGTGGGTGGCTCGCGGGAATGATGGCTACTACCTGGAGATAATACCCTTATTCGATAAACATACACACGGTTAATGCGACTCCAACATTGCTCTAAGCTTCAACGGCAAGAGGTAATGTGGAAAAAAGGTTTTCCATTCACAAAAAAATGGGGAGTAGCTTGCTTGTTACGGTGGTTACTACCCCAAACCAAATAAGCCTGATACTTCACTTTCAATGCATATCCAGCATAGCTCTCTGCTTCAACGGCAGGGGAGAAAGACTGATACTTCACGCATATCCCGCATAGCTCTCTGCTTCAACGGCAGGGGAGAAAGTCTGATTCTTCACTTTCAATGCATATCCAGCATAGCTCTCTGCTTCAATGGCAGGGGGGAATGAAGAAAAGTGGATCTATATACAGACAACAACCAACAAGGACTGAATTACATAGTCTGGGTAAACAAATAAGCATGGGTGTAACTTGCTTATTGCGGCGGTTACTACCCCTAACTAATTAAGCTAGATATTTTACTTGGATGCAGTTCCAACACTGCTCTCTACATTAATGGTGAAGGTGGAAGGGAAATAAAACCAAAAAATTACTAAGGGCCAAGACTACCAGATAAGTATGAGAAAAAAAAAAGAGTGTGAAAGCTTGCTGGGCAGACTGGATGGGCCATTTGGTCTTCTTCTGCCATCATTTCTATTTTTCTATGGCTCTCATTTGATGAGCCTTGCTACAGTCTGTAATCTGTAAGCCAGAAAGTGCATAACAGTGTGAAATACAGCTAGCCAACTGGACAGAGTTCTTATGGCTACTGCCAGTCTATTAGGATCAAAGGACACAAACAGTTGAGAAGCTTGATCATGAGGCTGAATATACAGTCCAAGGATTGAAGATCCTTTTCTCCTTTACGTGCATTTAGTCTCAGAAAGAATGTTGGAGCACAAAAACCTGACTAATGTGAAAGGCTGACACCACTTTTGGAATAAATTTAGGAAAAGTACATAGAACTACTCTGTTGTGGAAGAATTGAAGGTAAAGTGAATAGGTAAAAAGCTCTTGCAATTAACTGACTCTTCGAACAGAAGTAACCACTATGAGGAACATAACTTTCCAAGTGAAAAACTTCAAACTTGCTGATTCCAGAGGTTCAAAGGGAGGCTTCATGAGTTATGCTAGTACCACATTAAGGTCGTAAGGCACTGGAGTTTAACCAGCCATATGTTTGGCATGCCAAAGCCCTTTCATAAATTTGGAGACTAAAAGGTGGATAGAGATTGGAGTTTCTTCCAACTGCTGGTGATATAGCATGATAGCACTAAGGTGAACTTTCACCAATAAGGTACTAAGACCTCAAGATGAAAGGCAAAATAAGTAATTCATGCCAAGTGCCGAAGGGCTTCTTGCCTTGCTCAACCCCTGACCTGAGATGCATGCAGTAATTGGAGCCACAGAGAAGGGAGCTTTCCTGCCTGAGTAGGAAATGGTGGTGAGGAACTCATATTCAGCTCCAAGCACGGGGAGCCTGATGACATCCCTTTAGAGGACGAGGAATGGCTCCAAATCCCAGACTTGTACCGGCGCTTACCATTAAGCAATCTCCTGAGGTCCCGCTTTTTCCATACCCTATACTGTTGTGCCATGGAAGATATGCAATTTCACTTGTAGTAGTTTGCCTTATCATGATCTGAGCCAGGTATTTGTAGCACACATCATGGGAATCAGTAATGAACATCCAGGACCCACAAGTACACACCTTGAAGCCGGTGATGGCAGGCTTTATAACCTTCAACTTTTCTCTCAACATCCTTAAATTGTAAAAAGTAGCCTTTACTATTTTTGGATAGCACTTAAAAGTGCTGTTGAGGGGCTTCTGAGGCAGTGGAGGCAAAAGAAAGACCTACAATAAGGCAATAAAATGAAAACAAGCAAACTAAAAGGGAGAGAGAGAGTACACATCCATTAGGTCAGATAAAAAGAGACTGAGGAGCTCACAAGTCTCAAACAGGAACTTCAGCATATTCACAATAAATTTTTCACTGAGCTATGAGAGATGGATCTGTTTGATGGCATCAGATAACATCATGCTCAAATCTTGGCTAATTCACTCCTGCTTGTTGACAGAGAACTACTGTATTCTGTAGTGACAGGAATGTCTTCACAGCTGCTAGCATTTAATGATATACCACTTTAATTCTGTGCTTGTAATTTATAATGGTTACCCCCATTCTCCTGCCTACTAATTCTTTTCCTACGTCTCCTCTTTGCCTCTGAAGATTGATACAGTCATGCCCATCACTCCAGCAGGTCCCTAAATAAACATCCCTTTGTGCTGCTGAAAAGCCGACTTTGCTCTGTAAACCACACTAGAGGATTCCTATCTCTTGTGCCAGTGAAAGTCAGCAAGGTTTTTGTTGTGTGCTGCATGTTACATGCATTTGTGGCCTTCAGCAGTGTCCCCAGTCAGAGAAGTAGCTGTGGAGACAAAAGGAAGGGCATGGGTTGGGGAAGAGGGCAGAAGCTGAGGTGGAGAAGAGACTGTGGCCAAGTGCAACATCCTGGAGAGCTCACATAGTGTCAGCTAAGAGCTGCCTGAAAGGTGAGATTTGTAAATGTTAAATGCATTTGTGTTGCAGCAGTGCTTTGTTGTTCCTTTTTTCAAGAGCTTCTATTCCTACTATTATTTTATTAATTTTAAAGCACTACTAAAACATACACACCACTGTTCAGACACACATATGACAATCTATGCTCCATGGGGTTTACAGTCTTGTCATGACAAGCATGCATAACAATCTGGGGAAAGTGTATTTATTGTAGACCAAGTACTTAGGATTTAAAAGCAGTTTTGAAAAGGTAAGTTTTTAAACTGGATTTGAATACAGCTACAGGGGGAACATGACTTACCAACTCAAGAATTCTTTTCCAGGCATTCAGTGCAGCAAGGTGAAAAGTGCAGAGTCCGGAGTTGGCAATGGAGAAGAACACAATTCACGAGGAAGGATGTAGGGCAAGGGAAGAGAAGACAGGTAATGAGGAGCTGCAGGGTGAATTCATTTATAGATGAATAAATAAATGTTTACTACAGAGATAATGTGTTGAATTTCCCACACATTAAATTCCCTCCAAAAAATCCCAGTGCAATGTGGGTATTTAAATGATCTGATTTCCATGCAAATACATGCAAATCAACTCATTAATATGGTTATCGATAAAATGCTGTTTGAGGTAAAGTCAGGTTATTTTAATGAAATTTAGTAAGAGGTACAGCTAAATTTTCCCTGGAGCATCGGGATGGTAATGCACATCCCAATGCTCCCAGTGTGTTTCCTTAAAGATGCTGTGCGGCCCCAGGCACCCCGCCCCCATATGTAGAGTCTGGTGAAACACCCCCCCCCCCCCCCGACTTCCCTGTCTCACCCTGAGGTGCCACCAATGTATGAATTTTAAAACTGAGAAATATGTGTATTTTCAAAAGAATGCATGTATACGTCCTAAAAAAAAAAAATTGTCACACAATATAGCCAATGTAATTATGTATGGGTAGTTTGGTGGGATAATTTTAAAAGGGAAGCTAAATGAATAATTTCTCTTTGAAAATTGGTATAGCTTATGTGAGTATTTGATTAAAAATGTATACAGGCTGTCATAAAACTTCCCCCTCCATGACCAAAATAAAATAATCACACTCATGTTTATAGAAAGGAGGCAGTTACTGCATTCTGTGGCTTGGAGCAAGGTGTGCAAGAAATGCTTCATTATACACATAATGTTGCCAAATTCACCCATACAATGTGCCCCTCTAGTGTTCTGCACATTTCCTAAATGTCCCTCTAAACAACAAGAAAATTGTCTATTTTATGTAAGGGCTAGGAAGAGATCAAATAATCGTTTAGGTTTTTCTTTCTCTTCCCCACCACCTCTAAATTAGCCCCATGTATTATTGTTTATGAGTTTCTATTTTAGATGCTCTGTCAAAAGGCTGAGGAAAAACAGTGCAAGTGCATGAAAAGTGGGAATGACTTATTAAATGTGTGCACCATTTCTTGCAGTAAATCAGGTTTTAATCTAATGATCAAAGTAAACTGTTAAAGTAAACAGGGGTTGATTGCTTAAACTCTAGCTTTGATCAGCGAAATAAAACCTATTTCGTTATATACAAAAGAAAAAACTGACTCACTAACTCAGTAGCATCACCCTCCTGCAGCAGGCTATCAGGTCTAAAGGGACTAGACGTTCCGTTTCAGAACGGAATATTGCCTTCCATTACACAAAGGTCACAATTACCCTGCATATTTAATATTTAAGGTGTTACTAGCAGTAAGGGATCATAGAATGGGTATCTTGGAAGGGGTGGGGGGAATTTTTAAAAGCACTTATACACATAAAACCCATTTTTATGTGCATAACTGGCCCTTTGAAAATAGCCCCACTGGATATGCATGTGAAAGAGCACGTGGAGCATGATTTAGTGCACACAATAAATAGGCATTTCCAGGGATGGATTTGGAGCGGGATCAGGATTTCCATGCATACTTACCATTTTAAAAGTCTGCATATAAATAGACAAAGGTAAGGTGACACCTCCTCGCTGAGTTTCACACACACTCATCAATTTCCAAAGCTGTTTCACATTGCTTAAATCCACTTCGAGAACTCTAGCTAAAGTCTGTGGGGTAAAAAATACCTGCAGGCTTTAGCCTATGCAGGGTGCTTGAAAATTCAAACCCACCCCCCCCCCTCCCTCCCATGTCTTGTCTTCTCACATAATAATTTCTAGAAACACAAGGCTAAAAGTACAAGTGCAAAGATGCTTCCGAATTATCCAGAAAAAGAAAGCAAACTTTAGCTAGGGCTAAAGAAAATCCCTGTTGGGACTTTAACAGACTAAAGAAAATCCTTGCACCCCCCAACACGCATGCACACACACACACTCACACATGCACAGTTGTACACACATACATGCATGCATGCACACACACACATACATGAGTGCACACATAAATACACACATACATATACTCTTCAGTTCTAGCACAGATAAAACTGCAGAAACATCTAAAACTCATGGACTACTGTACTCTTCAATCTATTCCTTATTTGTTTCCTCCTCTGTTCTTCCAACAGAAGGAATGAAGTGCTCTGTAAATAACTGGTACAGCAGGCATTGGTTTAGTAGCCTCATAATAGCTGAACTGCCGTTTGTTTTTTTTTTTCCTTCAGATGCCAACGTGTAAAAAGTCTGCAAGCTTCTCCCTGCCTAAGTTAAAAGCTTCTGGATGGATGACTTTACCAGAAGAAATGTTTGCTTCTGACTTGGCTAGCTCCCCAGATGAGATTCACTATATAAAACCATGCAGGATCTGAATGCTGTGAAAATATGTTCAAAGGGAATAGGCTGGAAACATAAGTAAGCCATAAAAATCAATATACTAAAAAAATCCCTGCTGTTGTCCAGTCCAATTAAGATGTTATTTACTGCCCAGAGGTTAGCCGTGACAGTGCTTTTCTTACACTTTTCCCCATTTGAGGTATTTGCTTGCTGAAAGGAATATACAATATACCTGATCTGTAAAAACAAAATTATAGGGAGATTTTATACCACATAAAACTGTTCATCTGTGCTCTTCAGAGCACATTTTTCATGTAGACAACAATATAATTAAAATAAACCATGTTACCTTTATTATTTTTCTTTTTAGAAAATCATTTTAACTATGGAGATCAAATAACAGCACAACTACAGCATGAAATGTGGTGATTATAACCTTTGACAACGTTTCAGGAAACCCAAACGTAGGAAATAATGGCGCAAAGGTGCAAATTAAGTAAAAATACAACAGATTTCCTATTGTTGCTAATCCCTGGATTGGGTTTCAGTTTGGAAATTAGCTGTAATGTTTAACCTCTCTGTATGGTAATCGCTCTCATATTATCAGTAACTTTTCCAGAGTGTCTGGTCAGGGATTTGGGAAAGCTGCCTGCTCCCCCCACCCCTTTCAGGAATAGTAAGGGAATAGCCTAAAGGCAAATAAAATAAAAATATGTAGTACAAGATGCCCCCCCTCCCCCCCATCCCCAGGACACTTATGGGGGCAGAAAGTCATTGACTTGTTATATAATCGATCTGCTTTGGGTAATAAGCTTGCTCAACTCGCTACCTATCTATATATTGGATTTTGGCACGGAAGGTTACGTCAACAAGTACGACTCCGTAAAGGTCCAGTGTTGTACCACCATGTGCAATGCGCAGGTTCTGGCATGGGAAAAGCATGCAGCTGACAACACACCCCGAAAAATAACCACTGCCATTTCAAAAATGTTTCTAAACCAGAGGTTCACAACCTCTTTGAGAGCATGGACCCTTTTTCAACCTCCCAAAGGTTTGCATGCTTCTCTTTCATTTTTACCAGCAGTTATATGCCATTTATGAAAAGCTGTTAATGTAATAACAAAGAAATAATGATAAGCATACCAGACTCATTCATAATATATTAAACTTATTAAATAATACTTACTAATAAATTGCCCTCCCCCATGGTCCATTTCTCCTGCCCCCCTCCCCCCCCCCCCCCCCCCCCCCCAGCTCCTTTGTCTCGTGTCCTCTCACTCCTGACCTCTGCCCAGGGTCCCTTCTCTCCTGCCCTGAAGCCAGATAACTTTAGGCTAGCATATTCAGAGGGATGTTTTACTGCTAATTCAAGTTTAATTTAAAAATGATCAGACTAAGGCACCTCATCAATCGTGTGTCTACCTTTCTTAAGCTGACATAAATTCTTATCAAACAATGGGGTAGTTCTCATATCTTTAGAGGTTTTTTAATGGCGCCATAGTCTCTATATTGTGGGATAGTATGGTATGTTATGCACAACCAGATCTGAAGTGAGGACATCAGGAATCAGTATCTGTTACAACAAAATTTTTACAAAATGCTCAATCTTAAAATCTTTCTAGTCTTGTACTTTCTTGGTAGCTTCTGACCAAAAGTCAATTTTCAATCATTTTTCAAGATTACACTTTATTTAAAAGTGATTCAACCAAGTCATTGGAAATAACTATGTCTTCAATTTTTACCATGTAGCCTAACCCTTCTGAACTAAGTACCAAGTCCAATATGTGTCCTAGTTTATGCGTTGTGTCAGAGATATTGATTTAATTTATTTAGTTTTTATCTGCTTGTTCAAAATTGAATTTCCCATGCACTGAACAAAGCATAAATGCATTGTAAACATAAAAACCATAACATGGACAAATAAAATACATTAAATCAAATAATAAACAAAAATATGAACAAGACAAAATACAACATAAACCTAATAAAATACAAATTTAATCCAAAGACAATTACACCTATATAGCCTACAAAATATAAAGCCATAATAAATATATGAGTACATACAATTTAAATATTAGCTATCTCAAGTGTCATAGGAGCTAGTCTTTTACCATAATCCCATAAAATTTATCTAATGAATTTTCAAAAATAAAACCATTCACAAAAAACGTCAAAAAAAGCAAAGATCTAGTTCATAGTAGGGAAAGGCAAATGTAAAATGTCATTCTTTTAATTTTTTACAGAAAGTCAAATAAGCTTCAATTAATTGAACCTGTAAAGACAATTTATTTCATAGGAGGAGTCCGCTGCAGTTAAAAGCATGATCATAGGTACATGCAAGGCATGCTATTTTCAACAAAAGAATCATTAGCAGTGCAGACTGAAAAGACCTCAAAGCCAGTGTGCGACAGTAAGAAGCAATGCAGATACATAAATAGCCAACTCCTTTACCTGTCAGAGTGAGAGACTGCCTGGCTGCTGCCTGCTGTTCCTGAAATTGTTTCAAAAGGCTGTTTTACCTTCAGCGGAGTTTCAGCTGTCTCTGTCTACTATCTGCTGCTTCAGAGGCTTAGCTCCGCTCTCTAACAACAGTGGCAGGGTCTTTAAACACCCTAGAGGCCACCAACAGGCAACAGCCAATGGACGGCTCCCTGAAAGAAGCGAGTCTAAGGAAGATCACCCCTTAGCTCGCCCCTTTGCAGAGCTGTAGCTACCCTTTGGCCGATATGGCCTCAGACATAGGCACCATCCAAAAGGGGCACTATCACGCTCAAAGTTTGATGGACAATCCACCAACCTCCCCTCTACTGATAGAGGATTGGCGCCAGGGGGAGAAGAGCTGCTGTTCCAGCTTCCGGAATCTGGCGATGGGGTAAGCGGTGGTGGCCCCCAAATTGGGACAAAAAAAAAATCACCAATACTGCACCCTACCCTTGCGCAGTCAGGTGCAGAGGGGCCCACGAAGCTGCAAAAAGCAGAATCGGCCTCCCACCCCTGGAAGTCAGGAGCACACTGTGCCAAGCAGCATCAGCCTTCACTGCATTTAGGGAGAGTCATGAAAACAAAACATCGGCCTCTCACCCTGCCCCCACAGCCTGAGGAAGTACTTCCCTTGGAGCTGCATTGGCTTCCCACCCCACCTCAGCAGTCAGAATGAGCGCAGCCCACGGAGCAACAAAAGCAGCATCCACCTCCCACCCCTGGAAGTCGGGAGGAGCCAGCCCATGAAGTAACATGGGCCTCCTCCATCTCCCCTGCATTTAAGAATAGCGTGGCCCACGGACTGGGAAAAAAAAACCAAAGGCCTCCCATTCTGCCCCTACAGTCAGAAAAAGCATGCCTGCAAAGAGAAAGAGAGAAAAAGAAGCAGCATGTGTGTGTGTGTGTGTGAGAGAGAGAACAAAGGAACATGTATGGGTATGTGTGTTAGTGACTGAGCATGTGCAAGAAAGAGAGAACGAGAATGTGTTATGTATGGTTGATCGTGTGTATATGAGAGAGAGACAGCAAAAGAGCATGTGTGTGTGAGCATGTGAGAGCAAACGAGCATTTGTGTATATGATTGAGAATGTGAGAGAGCTAACAAGCATGTATGACTGAACATGTGTGAGAGCAAACAAGCATGTGTGTATGAATGAACATGTGTGAGGGCAGGGCATGTGTGTGTGTATGATTGAATATGTGAGAAAGCAAACAAGCATTTGTTTGTGTGTATAATTGAGCATGTGTGAGAGCAAACATATATGTGTGCATCATTGAGTATTTGTGAGAGCAAACAAGCATGTGTGTGTATAATTGTATATGTAAAAGAGAAAAAGAGCATGAGCATGATCATTCATGTTTGAGAGATTGAGCAAATGTGTATGTGTGTATGATTGTGCATTTGAGAGTGAGCGAGCGTGTGTGTGTGATTGTTTATGTGAGAGAGAGCGAATGAGCACTTGTGTTTATAATTGAACATAGGAGAGACAGAGCAAAGAGTTTGTGTGTGTTCGAGCATGTGAGAGGGCGAACGAGCATATGTGTGTATAATTTAGTATGTTAGAGTTTACGAGCATGTATATGTGTATGATTGAGCATATGAGAGAGCAAACAAGCTTGTGTGCATGTATGACTGAGCATGTTAATGAGAGAGTGAATGAACATGTGTGTGCTAGAGAGAGGGGAGAACATTTGTGTGCAACAAACAGTTCCCCCCACCACCCCGCTAATCCAGGACAACTTTAGAGCATCTAGAAATCAAAAGTTCCCAGGTATGGAAAGTGGGGGATTTATTAACCCTTGTTAGTTATAATTATTGGGTATTATTTAATGTATCTGCTGTTTTGAAATATTTTATTGCCATATGGAAAAGTTTTATATGAGTTTTTAATTAATGGATGCTATTCTGTCAGCTGTTTTGAAATATTTCTTTTTATTAGTATGGTTTTACTATTATGATTGATATTTTATATTTATTTTATTGTTTGATATTTTATGAGGAATGGCGATGTTTCTGTTTTTCCCTTGTTGCACTGCATAGAGTCTGGCTTTTTGCGGATTCCAGTTCAATATTTGTCTGCACATTTCTATCAATAATTTATTGTCTCTTTATCTATGTTCTATACATGTGACAGAAGTGAGGTATTCTGCTAGCGTGTGTTTTCTGTCTAGTTATTTATAACAGCCTGGTTGTTTTGTTTTCCTAATAGGAGGTATATTGGTGTTTTAGGACCTGGTGTAATATTTACAGTGTTGCCTTTTCATCAGTAGGATATTTACTGTTTGAGTGCTGGCAGATAGAGCTGTTTTGATATGAGAGATTTACAATATTGAATTGAATTGCAATTCAAAAGAGCTTTTTGCTCTTTATTTATTATTTGAATTTTTTGTTATCTGTCAAGTGTTAGAGGCAGGTAATGGTTTTCCAATTGAAGTAGCTGAAGGGCAAGGGTGATATGGGGATTGCAGTGAAAAGGGAATAGGTTTAGAGAGGGTTCAGATCGATGGCTGATTATGCCAGAACAAGTGCAGGATGTTGAGTTAAGCTGAATAGAAAAACTGAAGGGAGTAGAGTTTGAAAGTGTAGGTTGGTTAATTCTAGATCTGTTAATTAAAAGGAACATGTTTTATATGATTTTTTGGAGGATAACAGTCTTGATATTTTGTTTATAACTGAAACTTGGCTGCAAAATAAAGAGGGGGTAGTTTTGGGTATGCTTTGCCCATCAGGCTATAGTTCCCTCAATCGAACAAGTCACCTGGAGGAGGAGTGTTGTAATAGTGGACATGTCAATTTTCTAGTTTCTAGCTGTGGAGATTGCTCATCCTTAGGGAATGGAATGTTTATTAATTAGGCTGGCCACTATGGAGTGTTTATTTTTATTAGTTTCTAGAGCTGCTCATTCTAGGGTGGAGCCATTAAGTAAATTGCTAGGTATTATTAAGGGAATAAGAGTAATGAATTTAGATGTAGTAGTTTTAGGGGATTTTAATTTTTCAGATGTTAATTCTCTGTTGGGGAAAATAGTTGAATTCTAAACTAGTATACAAAATTTTAGTTTTAATCAGGAGTGAATGTGCCATACATAAGAAAAATAATATTTTATATTTCATTTTTAGATCATCTGCCATTAAGGAACAAGTTGATAAAGGACTCATGCTTGTTAGCATCATAAGAATTGTGACCCCCTTGTCCAGATCATTATTTTTGTATTAAATGTAATTATTAATGGGGTTAGTCCAGAATTAGATAAGCAGGCCAGTTCTGAAAGGGCTACAGATTTTTAGTCTATAGATCTGGGTGAGTTTTCTAAGGGCCTGAAATCTTTACAGGTCAAAATTTTGCAATTTTCCATTAGAATACCGGATCTGGAATACTGAAGTGAGAGCCCTTATAGAGAAATTGGCTCCTCTAGTGAAAAGGTCATTTTAAAAAAGGGAAAAGTGCACCTTGATTTTCAGAATCACATTGAAAAAAATAAAAGACAAGTTCAGTGGTTTGAGAAGATATGGGTTAAAGATAGTTCAGGGCTAATTAGAGAAAGCAAGCAAAGCTGTTATGAAGGCATAAAAGTATTTGTAAGATTCTTAGCCTTTTGAGCTTTTAGTATTTCTAGGAGTATGTTTTTAGCTGCTAGGCATAAGACTGGTAATGCTTTGGAACCTGGGGTAAATTCATTGACCCTTTTCCTTTATGGGAAGATTCTAAATATTAGTAGAGAATTAGATCTGAAAAGAGCAAAGGTAATTAGAGATTAAATTAGGGTAGAATCCCTGATAATTTTTTCTCAGTTGCAGTCTCTTGATGAGGAGGGTTGTGCGTTGTTAATAAAATTAGTCTGTCTAATGTCTTCTAAATTAGACACTTGCCCATCTGGACTGTTGCACTACTCAGAGAAAATGATTGTAAAACCTGTGCAATCAATTGTTGATAATCCCTTGAGTTTGGGTTTGTTTCTGACTTCTTTGAAAATTGCAACAGTTTGTCTGGTCTTTAAAACCTTTCATTAGATCCTTTGCAATTCGAGACTTATTGATAAATTTCCCAGTTTCGTTATATGTCAAAACTGATTGAAAAAGCAGTACTGGGTCAATTTCAAGAGTTTAAATCAAAAAAATACCTAAACTACCTATCACCTAACCATCCATATCAACAGTATCACCACAGTTGGTATAATTTAATAAATAATACTGGTAACATATATCCCTGTACTTTGATACTCAAGCAGGCACACAGAGTCAAGTTAAGTGAACAGACAGATCTTGAAGTAATCATGTACCAGTGTGAGTCTTTTATAGTGAATAAGCTTTGTGGTTAAATTTTTTTTATATTGAATAATTTGTTATGCAATTAAAACCTGTTCATATATGACTCAACAAGCTTGTCAAAAAAATGGATGATCTTCCCAAGTACAATGCATGTTCTCATTTTAGAAACCAGCTTGGAACTCTTGCAGCGCGCATATCTTGAAAAATGTTAAAAAGGGGCAGGGCAAGCGCATGGTCAGGGCAGAGCATGGGCATTTGGGGGCATGAACCAAAGATGTGCGCTTAAATATTGATGCAACACGGTGTGCACCGAGGCCACCTGCCGTGTAACTTTATTTCTGATATGGATGCCATGAAAGTTAAATTTTAAATAAAGCTAGGAAGATCTGCGGGGATTAAACATAGAAACATAGAAATGACGGCAGAAGAAGACCAAACGGTCCATCCAGTCTGCCCAGTAAGCTTTCACACTTATTTTTTTCATACTTATCTGTTACTCTTGTCCCTTATAAGTAACTTTATGATTCTGTTTCCCTTCCACCCCCGCCATCGATGTAGCTAGCAGTGCTGGATAGAGATGTGAATCGGAACCAGAATCTGATCGGTTCCAGTTCCGATCCAAATCTTAAAGTTTTTATCGCCCAGCCCGATTTGAGTTCTGATTATCGGCTGCGCCCGATCCGATAATCAAAACACCCTCCCAAACCCCCAAAAAAGGTTTTAAAATTACCTGGTGGTCCAGCGGGAGCGCGGGGAGCGATCAACGGCTCTCAGGCCATCGGCTGCATTAATAAAAATGATGCCGATGGCCATTTGCCCTTACCCTGTGACAGGGCAAAGGTAGCGCCGGCGCCATTTTGAATATTGGCAATACGGCCCGAGTGCAGGAGATCGCTCCCGGACCCCCGCTGGACCCCCAGGGACTTTTGGCCAGCTTGGGGGGGGCCTCCTGACCCCCACAAGACTTGCCAAAAGTCCCTGGGGGTCCAGCGGGGTCCGGGAGCGATCTCCTGCACTCAGGCCGTATTGCCAATATTCAAAATGGCGCCAGCGCTACCTTTGCCCTGTCACAGGGTAAGGGCAAAGGGCCATCGGCGCCATTTTTATTAACGCAGCCGATGGCCTGAGAGCCGTTGATCGCGCCCCCGCTGGACCACCAGGTAATTTTAAAAGGTTTTGGGGGGTGTCAAGGGGGTCATTTTAAAGGGTCAGGTGGGGTTTTTTTTTTATCGGGCCATCGGCGCCATTTATATTAGTGGCAGCCAAAATGGCGCCGATGGCCCAAGAGCGGGAGATCACGCCGGGACACCCCCCCCCCCCCCCACTGGACCACCAGGTAATTTAAAACATTTTGGGGGGGTTCGGGAGGGTGGGGGATTTGTTTTAAAGGGTTGGGGTGGGTTTAGGGGTTGTTTTGGTGTGCCGGTTTTCCTGCCCTCCCCCCTCCCCCGATTTATGATTTTTCACGATAAATCGGGGGAATTTCTATTGTATCACTACTCTAACGATTTTTGACAATTTAAAAAATATCTGACGATTTTTTTAAATCATCAAAAAACGATTCACATCCCTAGTGCTGGAGCTGCATCTAAGTGAAGTATCTAGCTAATTGGTTAGGGGTAGTAACCGCCATAATAAGCAAGCTACTCCCATGCTTGTTTACCCAGCCTGTGCAATTCAGTCCTTGTTGGTAGTTGTTTGAATATACATCATCTTTTCTTCATTCCCCCTGCCATTGAAGCAGAGAGTTATGCTGGATATGTATTCCAAGTGAAGTATATCCTTGAAGAAGCCGTATTCCAAGTGTATTTCAAGTGTATTCCAAGTGAAGCATATCCTTGAAGAAGCCATATGATTACCCTCACGTTTTGACCTCTTTCTGCCGCACAAAGGAACTGCTTTTCTGCTAACTGCGCTTAAATTGTATATAATTCTTACCATGTAAGCAATTACTCTCTGCTTACATGCACCGCTCTCCAGTTAGAAATTGTTAATCTATCCTTTTTTTTTCTAACAGCCTTGTTCCACATTCCCTGTTGTAATGTAACTTTTGCTTTCAGTGTTAAATGGTTTTCTCCCCCTAGTTTATTGTAAACCGGTACGATAAGACCTGGTCTTGAGCATCGGTATATTAAAAGAATTTAAATAAATAAATAAATAAATATCAGGCTTGATTCAGGGTAGTAACCACCATAACAAGCAAGCTACACCCATGCTTATTTGTTTACCCAGACTATGTAATTCAGTCCTTGTTGGTAGTTGTCTGAATGTAAATCATCTTTTCTTCATTCCCCCTGCAGTTGAAGCAGAGAGCTGTGCTGGATATGCATTGAAAGTGGAGGTTAGGGCTGTTCAGCTTGGAGAAGAGATGGCTGAGGGGGGATATGATAGAGGTCTTTAAGATCATGAGAGGTCTTGAACGAGTAGATGTGACTCGGTTATTTACACTTTCGAATAATAGAAGGACTAGGGGGCATTCCATGAAGTTAGCACGTAACACATTTAAGACTAATCAGAGAAAATTCTTTTTCACTCAACGCACAATAAAGCTCTGGAATTTGTTGCCAGAGGAGGTGGTTAGTGCAGTTAGTGTAGCTGGGTTCAAAAAAGGTTTGGATAAGTTCTTGGAGGAAAAGTCCATTAATGGCTATTAATCAATTATACTTAGGGAATAGCCACTGCTATTAATTGCATCAGTAGCATGGGTTCTTCTTAGTGTTTGGGTAATTGCCAGGTTCTTGTGGCCTGGTTTTGGCCTCTGTTGGAAACAGGATGCTGGGCTTGATGGACCCTTGGTCTGACCCAGTATGGCAATTTCTTAAGTATCAGGCTTATTTGGTTTGGGGTAGTAACCGCCGTAACAAGCAAGCTACTCCCCTGCTTTTTTGTGGATGCAAATCCTTTTTCCTCATTTCCTCTTGCTGTTGAAGTATAGAGCAATGTTGGAGTCGCATTAATCGTGTGTATGTTTATTGAATAAGGATATTAATCTCCAGGTAGTAGCCGTCATTCCCGCAAGTCACCCCATGCCTCTTCTCTTCATTCACATCCTCTAGACTTTATGGATCCACAGTGTTTATCCCACGCCCCTTTGAAATCCTTCACAGTTTTGGTCTTCACCACTTCCTCCGGAAGGGCGTTCCAGGCATCCACCACCCTCTCCATGAAGAAATATTTCCTGACATTGGTTCTGAGTCTTCCTCCCTGGAGTTTTAAATTGTGACCCCTGGTTCTGATGATTTTTTTGCAATGGAAAAGGTTTGTCGTTGTCCTTGGATCATTAAAACCTTTTAAGTATCTGAAATTCTGAATCATATCACCCCTGCTCCTCCTTTCCTCCAGGGTTCAGGGCTAACTGGGGGAGTGAAGGCTATCAAAGCAGGAGAGGGGTTGGAAGATCTATCTCTTAATTGGGTGAACTGGGGACAAACTGATGCAACTGGGAATGGCGTCGGCATGCATCTCTCTTTAAATCCCCTGATTTTAGTGGTAGAAGTGGCATTTACGTGCACTTGTGCGCGCCCACTTAAAATTTTACACACATATGCGCACGGCCAGGGTAATTTATAAAATGTGTATATATGCACGCGTGTTTTATAAAATGGCCACTTACCTAGGCATGGGCCGATGTATGTGCCCAAATGTGTGCACATGTGCCAATTTGAAAGTTACTGCCCCAATGTGTAAATTATAGCCACTGAAGCAGGTGAGTTCTGCCAAAACACTGACAGTGTTTCCCATGTTCAGTGTGGAAAATGATTATTTCAAACCATGTCTGTTCACTTACTTGAGGCTGTCTGCCTAGCCACGGCCCCAGATGATGACGTCAACAGAGCTACAGTATTGAAGCGCAGGCTCCATTCCCTAGCATTGCATTTGCAACAGGTCTCCTCGCTGGTCGAGTACTTGTTGCCTCCTAGAGATTCGTCTCACTCCTGCATTCCTGTTCCTTGTTTGTTCCTGGTTCCTGTCTCCTTGTTCCTGTCTTGCTTTGACCCTCGGATTGCCTACACGGACTTTGACTTTGCTTCGCCTGACCACGCAATTGACTCTCTCCAAGCCCGGACCTCTGCTTCACCTGACCACGCCATTGACTCTCACCAAGCCCGGACCTCTGCTTCGCCTGACCACGCCATTGGCTATCTATGGACTCAGACCTCTGCTTCGCCTGACTACACTATTGTTATCTCCAGACCCAGATCTCTGCTTCGCCTGACTACGTTGATGCCTCTCTCCAGACCCAGACCTTAGCATTGTTTGACTATGCTTGACTATCTCCGTGATCAGACCTCAGCCTTGCTTGCCCTGCCTCTGGATTGCTGCCAGCCCTGACTCAAGCCTGTTCCTCAATGCCTCTTCAGCTTACTCCCTGGACTTGGTCTATTCAGGCTTTGGCCTGCCCTTGCTCGGGTGCTCCCTGTCTGCCTCCGTTCCTTTGGCACCCGAGTCTCCAGGACACTACCTTGTCCAGTGTAAGACTGTACCATCTCTCATCTGCTGTCTCTGGGCTGAACACGATCACTAAGCATGACAAATGTTCCTGTTGGCATGTGTCTCAATCCTATTTCTGCTTTACTTTCCAATGCATAATTGATCTTCTAGTTTACAATTTGTATTGGCCTTTAATTATTAACCTGTCTTATGAAAGATTTGCATAAAAAGCCAGGTTTTTAAGGCTTTTAAAACAGTTTAGAATCAGATGCCAATTTCAGTTGTTCTAGCATTGTGTTCCAGATCTTTGGACCAGCAATAGATGTTCTCTAACATCTCCCAGATGTGCCTGGCTCACTGATGGAATGGTCAAGATGCCTTTATTTGCTGACCATAAGTTGCACTATAGGGTGTATATATGGAGGGCAGAGCCTACACATGATGTTTTGGGATTACAGATTCATTTCTAAAAATGTTTTAGAACTTTATAATGGATCCTGAACTGTACTGGTAACCACACAGGGACGATATGTTCAAATCTGGTTAGCCTGGTCAAAACTTGAGCCACAGCATTCTGCAGGAATTGAAGAGGTCTCAGTGTTCGCTGGGACTCCCAAGACCAGGGAGTTGCAATAGTCTACTCCTGAAATAATGATTGCCTAATATTAAATGAAAATTTTCATGTTCCAGATCAGGTTTTAGCCTTTTCAAATCATTTAATTGCTGGAGTGTACTTAAGAGATCATATTTCATCTATATTTCATGAATTGCATCTGTTGCAAATTGTCCAGCTAGTTTCTTTTAAAGTTTTGGTTCTGACGTTTAAGGCTTAGTATGAGATAAGTACAGCATATATGGTGAGGCAGTTAATTGAATACCAACCTAATCACTATTACATTTTCAAACAAGTAATTGCCTTATAATTCCATTTGTGCACTAGATTGATCATGTTGGAGTGTGGGCTTAAGTTTTTGAATGTGAGGCTCCTCAAAGATGGCATAAAGTTCCAACTGAATTCCGTCAAGTGGATGATTTGAAGTTTTAATGACAAAAGTTGAAGACATTAGAGGACTTAAAACTGTTGGGTATTGGTTATTGTTTTAAAAATGGGGGTTTTAAGTGTCTGTGATTTTATGTTTGTTTTATTATGAATGTATATTTGTAACCCATTCTGAGCAATTTTTGAGAGGCCAAGATAAAATCAAATAAAACAAATGTCAAGCGCAAAATATTAAATTAAATTCTGATTAGCCAATTGAGGCTATACCATACGAGAGACATACTCTTTCCAGAAGATATGCCTGAAGAAACAAAAGCCACAGAATTTTGAATAAGTTGTAAACAATGAGAATACTTTTTAGGCAAGCCAATAACAAGTCTACGTGGGTAATCTATATGGATGAAGACTAAGGTCTTATATGCCTTAACAGATTCCAAGTAAAAACAAAATGATGATTGCCTAATTAATCAAAGTTAGGAAAGACTGGTATGAGTCTGGTGTATCACTTATCAAGAATTACTTCTAGATTTGTGACCTGAGCCGTAACTAAACATTCTTCATTCTCCAATCTCAGTTTACCTAACCTTCAATTTTCATCCATACCTACAGACAGGATATTGGTTTATTCATGTTCAACCACTCCCAATTTGCCTGTAAACAATCTGACAGCTTTGTTAGTGCTATTAAAGTATAAGGATGTGCAGTCCAAAATGTTTGTATTTGGTTTGATTTTTCATTTTGGGATTCATTTTTTTGGTTTGTTCCATTTCCCAAACTGAAAAAAAAAATCATTAAAAGCAACCCCAAAACAAAAAAAAAACAGATCCCTTCCAAGTTCCAATCCCTATCCTGCCCCCCAAGATATCCCTAGGGCTTGAGCTTACCCCTCTGGGCCCCTCAGTTCCAGCTAAAACCTCCCTGGGACCCTCTGACCCATTCCTATCCAGTAAAAATCAAGGCTCCCCAGGCCCCTACAATCCTATTAATCATTTCTGGGGCCAGGAACACCCAAGACTGTGGACCCACTTGGCCCTCATTTGCCCCACCCATAGGGCTGTGAAGTACAAAGGGCAGGAGTGATGCCACCTTGCTCCTACTCTGCCTTACACAGATTTAAAAATGGCATCAATAATCTAGACATTGTTACCAAAGCAATATCACTTTGATGCCTGTCTGAGGAGCAGCCAAGGCCATTATGTTGGACATAGCCATTATGCTGGATTTGAAAATACTGTCGCATTGACCAGGCCTGAGACAGCCACATAACTGTTTATCTAGCTAAAATGTTATTCAGCTAGCTTGGCATGGGGTGGAGGCATTCCAGGCGAGAGCCCTAATGCCCACGATAACACCGTAACGTATGCATTATTTTTCACATCCCATGTTACATATGCAAATTCTGAAAATTTAGTCAAAGGGGATGAGTTTGGGCAGAGTTTATGAAAATGAAATGGAATACAGTCAGCATGGATTTAACCAAGGCAAGTCACGCCTCACAATCCTGCTTCTTTTTTTAAAGGGGTTATTAAACATGTGGATAAAGGTGAGCCAGTAGATGTAGTGAATTTGGATTTTCAGTTGGCGTTTGACAAAGTCCCTCATGAGATGCTTCTAAGGAAACTAAAAAGTCATGGGATAGGAGGCGATATCCTTTCATTGATTACAAACTGGTTGAAAGACAGGAAACAGAGTAGGATTAAATGGTCAATTTTCTCATTGGAGGGGGGTAGGCAGTGGAGTGCCTCAGGGATCTGTACTGGGACCCGTGCTTTGCAATATATTTATAAATGATCTGGAAAGGAACATGATGACTGAGGTAATCAAATATGCACATGATTCAAAATTATTCAGAGTAGTTAAATCACAAGTGTATTATGATAAATTACAGGAGGACCTTGCAAGACTGGAAGATTGGGCATCCAAATGGCAGATGAAATGTAATGTGGACAAGTGCAAGGTGATGCATATAAGGAAAAATAATGCATGCTGTAGTAACACGATGCTAGGTTCCATATTAGGAGCTACCACCCAGGAAAAAGATCTAGGCGTCATAATGGATAACACACTGAAATTGTCTGCTCAGTGTGCTGCAGCAATCAAAAAAGCAAACAGAATGTTAGGAATTATTAAGAAGTTAATGGTTAATAAAATGGAAAATGTCATAATGCCTCTGAATCACTCCATGGTGAGACCACACCTTGAGTACTGTGTACAATTCTGGTCGCCGCATCTCAAAAATTATATAGTTGCAATGGAGAAAGGACAGAGAAGGGCAACCAAAATGATAAAGAGGATGGAACAGCTCCCCTATGAGGAAAGGCTGAAGAGGTTAGGGCTGTTCAATTTGGAGAAGAGACGGCTGAGGGGGAATATGATAGATGTCTTTAAAATCATGAGAGGTCTACAATGGGTAGATGTGAATTGGTTATTTACTCTTTCAGATAATAGAAGGACTAGGGGGCACTCTATGAAGTTAGCAAGTAGCATATTTAAAACTAATTGGAGAAAATTCTTTTTCACTCAATGCACAATAAAGCTCTGGAATTTGTTGCCAGAGGATGTGGTTAGTACAGTTAGTGTAGCTAGGTTTAAAAAAGATTTGGATAAGTTCATGGAGGAGAAGTCCATTAACTGCCATTAATCAATTGTCTCAGAGAATATCCACTGCTATTACTTGCATCAGTAGCATGGGGTCTACTTAGTGTTTCGATACTTGTCAGGTACTTGTAGCCTATACTGGCCACTGTTGAAAACAGGATGCTGGGCTTAATGGACCCAGGTCTGACCCAGTATGGCAATTTCTTATGTTCTTAATGAGGGACATTTAACTTTGCATGCAATAGCATAACACACATTATCACATGTTTAAATGCTGGAAATAAATACACCTTTTTTCCAGGTGTTAAGCTGGGCAATATTCCCAAAACAGGATTCATGACATTATTACAAATACCATTTCAGGCTAGGGAGATAGGAGAGAAGAAGAAGACATGAAATGGAGTAAAGTGGAAAGAAAGAGAGAAAGAGCCTCTGTGGTAGCATCTATAATAGTCATCTATTTATACCACTATAGAAGGGTCATCTAGTAACTTGAGGTGGGGTTTTGGTTGTGATCTAGGGTTTGGGGGGCTGTTTCACATGCACAGTCAGAGGTATGAACTGCACCATAGTCATCAATGAAGATTTGATGTGATTTGGAATGAGGAAAGGTTCACAAAGATGAGATTCCTACAATGTACTCTCACCCTAGCTTGATGCACTCTCTACCTGGGTACTAGCAAGCTAGGGTGAGAGAACATTGTAGAAATCTCATCTTTGTGTACCTTTCCTCATTTCAAATCACATCAGATCTTCACTGATGTCTTCTGTGCTGTTCGTACCTCAGACTATGCATGTGAAACTGCCCCTCCAAACCCTAGAACACCACCAAAATGTCACCTCGATTTACTAGAGGACCCTCCTATAGTGGTATAAATACTTGACTACTATAAATGCCTTTTAAAGCGAGGCTCTCTTTTTCACTGTCTCACTAGCTGGGTGAATGCTTATTTTCAGTCTTATCCAAAGAGCAGTCCTGGAAAGAATAGTCATTCAAAACAAGAGTATCCCCATCCATCTGCTGGGATTGAAATAGAACTAAAAACTTCTTTTCATCTTACTACTTCCCACAGACAGGGGGATTTCCTTGCTTACACAAGCACCAGGGAATCCAGGGACATACCAAAAACCAATCTGTGGTGACTTACTGTTCTAGCGCTGGAAACATTAACTGTGGGTACTCTACATTTCCAGCTGTCAGAAGTAGTGATGCAGCAAGCAGGAGACTTGATGTCAGTGAGTGGGGGGGGGTTTCAGCATGGCAGATAGGACTGTGGGTGGGTAGTAGGGTTTCTGAGATAGCCAGATTGCTAAATATAATTCCATTCAGGAAATGGAGAATAGTACAAAGGGACCCAACTTCAGACCTCAAGATATGAATTTAGGAGAGGTTTGGGAGGTGGGGTTGCACCGCCCAAGAGGACTATCTTTTACAATATGTTGTGGAAGACAGACACTCAGTAACAGGCCCTTTCATTTATTTTGTTTCATTATTTGTACAGCACTACTTAGCTGGATATCTTTTGAAGATATGCAGTTAAATAGCTTCTTATCTGGCTATGCAAGCCAGATAAGTAAAAAACCCAACCTGCTATATTTAAACATAGCTGGTTCGGTTACTTTTCAGTTATACGGCTAAATTTGGCCGGATAACTTTAAGCGAGTTTTTTCAGCAGGACATTTATTCCGCTAAATATCTGGGACAAATTATCTGGCTAACTTTATCCAGATAACTTGTCCACTAAATGGCCTACTGAATATGCCCCCACAATGTAGTAAAAATGTTATACAATGAAATACATATCAGAAAATGTCATTAATACAATATACTACTGATACCAGAAAGCAGATGTTAATACCACCTCAAATCCATATACAATATTCTGTGATGACAAAAGTGTGCCGTTCATGGAAAGATCAACTACTTTGATTTTGTCCACCTTATTTAAAAATATATAGTCTGTTTTTTTAAAAGTCAGGGTGACTAAAGGAGAAGAGGGTTAAATTATAAAGTGAGTGAAGTGGGTTAAGGGAATACACAGAGAACGGAATATATAAAGAAAGAAGTCAGAAGAAGGGGTATGAAGAAGGAAAGTAGGACGTGGGAGTTGCAAAAGCAGCTCTGACAGACTTGAATTGAACTACACGGCTGCCAACAACTGCCCAGGAGATTTATTCCTACCTCAGGTGTAAATAGTTGTCACTAGCAGCCTCATGCATGTTGTGGAAGTTGCTAATGGAAATCGGCAGAATGCCTGTTGCATTTCCAATAGAAGACTGCATTGTGAGTTCACACAGAGATGCCGATGTTCAGCGCTACTTAGCCAGATAAGTATGAGTACTTTTTATCTACAGACTTTAGCCTGAGATCCCCCCCTGAGATCTGGAGGGAAATGCCTTCTAGAGCATGGAAGATTATGAGACCCCCCCCCCCCTCCTGGAATCCCTCCAACTACTTGAGAGACAGAATACTTCTCCTAAGAAGAAAGGAAAGGCTAAGACTTCTTACCCTTCCTGGAGCTAAAGAGAGACACAGCCAATACTGCGGCAAATCCGGACATGCCTTAGCCACATGCCCTGTCTGTCCGGGACTCCCAGGCCTAGGTTCAGCAGGAGGACTGCTCCTGGGCCTGACATCATTTTCTCCTCTATTGACTCTGCCCATCTCCATCAAGCTGGATGATCAAGAGTTTCATACCCTGGCTCTTGTGGACTCTGGGGCTGGAGGGAATTTTATTCTTAAACAACATCTCCGGATGTTCAGTCATTTGTTTGACAGTCACTCAGCAGTGTATGGTTCAGAGAAATGTATCCTTGAAGGATACTAATGAAAAAGGAGAGTTAGGGCATCCCAACAGAGAGGTTCCAATAAAAGCAAACGTAGTCCATGTGCCTATATGTAAAAAATCACCTGAGCTAAAAATTTCCAAATTATCTCTAAGAACTGAAAAGCAGGTTGGTAATACAAACAAAAAACACACTTTGAAATGTCTGTATGCTAATGCCAGAAGTCTAAGAAGTAAGATGGGAGAGTTAGAGTGTATAGGAGTAAATGATGAGATTGACATAATTGGCATCACAGAGACCTGGTGGAAGGAGGATAACTAATGGGACAGTGCTATACCGGGGTACAAATTATATCGCAATGATAGGGAGGATCAACTTGGTTGGGGGGGTGGCACTTTATGTCTGGGAGTGTATAGAGTCCAACAGGATAAAGATCATACAAGAGGCTAAATGCTCAGTAGAATCTATATGGGTAGAAATCCCATGTGTGTTGGGTAAGAGTATAGTGATAGAAGTATACTACCGTCCACCTGGACAAAATGGTCAGACAGATGATGAAATGCTAAGAGAAATCAGGGAAGCAAACCAATTTGGCAGTGCAATAATGGGAGATTTCAATTACCCCAATATTGACTGGGTAAATGTAGCATCAGGACTTGCTAGAGACATAAAGTTCCTGGATGTAATAAATGACTGCTTCATGGAGCAATTGGTTCAGGAAACAACAAGAGAGGGAGCTATTTTAGATTTAATTCTTAGTGGAACGCAGGATTTGGTGACAGAGGTAACGGTGGTGGGGCCACTTGGCAATAGTGATCATAACATGATCAACTTTAAACTAATAACTAGAAGGGGGACAATAAGTAAATCTACAGCTCTAACACTAAAAGGGAAACTTTGATAAAATGAGGAAAATAGTTAGAAAAAAAACTGAAAGATGCAGCTGCAAAGGTTAAAAGTGTTGAACAGGCATGAACATTGTTTAAAAATATAATCCTAGACGCGCAGTCCAGGTGTATTCCACGCATTAAAAAAGGTGGAAGGAAGGCAAAACAATTACCGGCATGGTTAAAAGGTGAGGTGAAAGAGGCTATTTTAGCCAAAAAAAATCCTTCAAAAATTGGAAAAAGGATCCATCTGAAGAAAATAGGATAAAGCATAAGCATTGTCAAGTTAAGTGTAAAACAAAACATCGATAAGACAGGCGAAGAGAGAATTTGAACTGAAGTTGGCCGTAGAGGCAAAAACTCGTAATAAAAACTTTTTAAAATATATCTGAAAGAAGAAACCTGTGAGGGAGTCGGATGGACCGTTAGATGATGGAGGGGTTAAAGGGGCTCTTAGGGAAGATAAAGCCATTGCAGAAATGAATTCTTTGCTTTTATGTTTATTAATGAGGATGTTGGGGAGATACAAGTTCTGGATATGGTATTCAAGGGTGATGAGTCAGTTAAACTGAACCAAATCACTGTGAACCTGGAGGTGTAGTAGGCCAGATTAACAAACTAAAGAGTAGCAAATCACCTGGACTGGATGGTATGCATCCTAGGGTACTGAAGGAACTTAAAAATGAAATTTCTGATCTATTAGTTAAAATTTGCAACCTATCATTAAAATCATCTATTGTTCCTGAAGATTGGAGAGTTGCCAATGTAACCCCAATATTTAAAAAGGGCTCCAGGGGTGATATGGGAAACTATAGACCAGTGAGCCTGCTTCAGTGCCAGGAAAAACAGTGGAAACTATTCTAAACATCAAAATCACAGAGCATATAGAAAGTAATGGTTTAATGGAACACAGTCAACACTCATGGGAAGTCTTGCCTAACAAATCTGCTTCATTTTTTTTTTTGAAGGGGTTAATAAACATGTGGTTAAAGGTGAACCAGTAGATGTAGTGTTTTTGGATTTTCAGAAGGCGTTTGACAAAATCTCTCATGAGAGGCTTCTAAGAAAACTAAAAAGTCATGGGATAGGAGGCGATGTCCTTTTGTGGATTACAAACTGGTTAAAAGACAGGAAACAGAGAGTAGGATTAAATGGTCAATTTTCTCAGTGGAAAAGGGTGAACAGTGGAGTGCCTCAGGGATCTGTACTTGGAGCAGTGCTTTTCAATATATTTATAAATGTTCTGGAAAGGAATATGACGAGTGAGGTTATTAAATCTGCGGATGATACAAAATTATTCAGAGTAGTTAAATCACAAGAGGATTGTTATACATTACAGGAGGACCTTGCAAGACTGGAAGATTGGGCATCCAAATGGCAGATGAAATTTAATGTGGACAAGTGCAAGGTGTTGCATATAGGGAAAAATAACCCTTGCTGTAGTTACACGATGTTAGGTTCCATATTAGGAGCTACCACCCAGGAAAAAGATCTAGGCATCATAGTGGATAATACTTTGAAATCATTGGCTCAGTGTGCTGCATCAGTCAAAAAAGCAAACAGAATGTTAGGAATTATTAGGAAGTGAATGGTTAATAGAATGGAAAATGTCATAATGCCTCTATATCGCTCCATGGTGAGACCGCACCTTGAACACTGTGTACAATTCTGGTTGCCGCATCTCAAAAAAGATATAGTTGCAATAGAGAAAGTACAGAGAAGGGCAACCAAAATGATAAAGGGACTGGAACAGCTCTCCCCTATGAGGAAATGCTGAAAAAGTTGGGGCTATTCAGCTTGGAGAAGAGACGGCTGAGGGGAGATATGATAGAGGTCTTTAAGATCATGAGAGGTCTCGAATGAGTAGATGTGAATCAGATTCAGATAATAAAAGGACCAGGGGGCATTTCATGAAATTAGCAAGTAGCACATTTAAGATTAATCAGAGAAAATTCTTTATCACTCAATGCACAATTAAGCTCTGGAATTTGTTGCCAGAGGACGTGGTTAGTTCAGTTAGTGTAGCTGGGTTCAAAAAAGGTTTGGATAAGTTCTTGCAGGAGAAGTCAATTAACTGCTATTAATCAAGTTTATTTAAGAAATAGCCACTGCTATTAATTGCATCAGTAGCATGGGATCTTCTTAGTGTTTGGGTACTTGCCAAGTTCTTGTGACCTTGTTTGGCCTCTGTTGGAAACAGGATGCTGGGCTTAATGGACCCTTGGCCTGACCCAGCATGGCAATTTCTTATGTTCCCATCATCCGCTCCCCAGTTCCGTTACTCCTTTCTTCCATCCTCGGGGAGCCACTACCTGATCAGGTCACTCACACCACAGCTCCTATTCTGCTCCACATGGGGTCCCTGCATGTGGAGTCCATCTCCTTCCACATTCTGGACAAGGCCATACATCCTGTGGCATTGGGACTGTCGTGGTTACAACAGCACACCCCACAGTTTGACTGGACCACCTTACAACTTTCCTGCTGGGGTTCCTCCTGTCACGCCAACCGCCTGGAGCCCGTCTCACCTCTACCCTGCCTGAGTACTTCGCTGTCTCCTCCTGGCCTTCCCCTGTGACCGCACCACTTATGGCCATGACTCACAAAGGGGCTAATCCTTCTCGTTGTTCACCCGAGGCCATGACCGTCTTTCAGGATCTCAAGACCTCTCCGTGAGTCGTGTCTCCATCACCTGGATCCCAGATGCCCATTCATTGTCGAGGTCAATGCCTCAGACATGGGAGTAGGCGTGGTCCTAAGCCAGAACTCAACTACCTATACCTTACTCCCATGCTCCTTCTTTTCCAGACGCTTCTCACCTGCGGAGCGGAATTACGTGATAGGGGATACGAAGCTACTGGCTATTAAGCTTGCTTTTGAGGAATGGTGTCCCTGGTTCGAGGGAGCTCAGCATCAGATCACGGCCTATACCGACCACAAAAATCTCGACTATATACACCGTGCTCAGTGCTTGAACCATCGGCAGGCCCGGTGGGCCCTCTTTTTTACTCGATTTAACTTCCTGCTGCGTTACCGACTGAGCCAATGCCCTTTCCAGATCTTTAGTTCCGGAGGATGTACCAGACTCTCCAGGGCACATAATTGACCCTGCTAAGGTCATCCTGTCTGCCACCTTTCCAGTTCCACCTGGGAAGACGGTGATTCCACATCAACTACGCTGGAGGGTTCTCCGTTGGGCTCACGACTCCCTGACTGCAGGACACGCTGGGCAGTCGAGGGCGCTGACCACTCTTCAGCATTTTTACTGGTGGCCTACTACAAAGAAGGATGCATAGGCCTACGTGGAGTCTTGTCCCACTTGCGCCCATAACAAACCTCCAGTGGAATGCCCGTGGGGACTCTTACAACTGCTGCCTATTCCAAGTGAGCCATGGACCCATATAGCGACGGATTTCATTGTAGACCTTCCCCCCTCTGGGGGCAACAACACCATTTGGGTTACCATTGACCACTTTTCCAAAATGGCTCACTTTGTGGCTCTGCCTGGCCTTCCTTTGGCTCTGTAGCTCACACAATTGTTTATTCGCCATGTGTTCTGGCTCCTCGGTCTTCCAAAACATATTGGGGTAGATTTTATAATTTTGCGCGAGCGCGTACTTTTGTTCACGCACCAGGCGCGAACAAAAGTACGCTGGATTTTATAAGATACGCGCGTAGCTGCACGTAGCCGCACGTATCTTATAAAATCCGGGGTCGGCACGCGCAAGGGGGTGCACATTTGTGCAACTTGCGCACGCCAAGCCCGGCACGCGCTGCCTGTTCTCTCCGACGCCGCTCCGAAATCAGAGCGGCCTCGGAAGGAACTTTCTTTCCACCCCCCGCATCTTCCCCTCCCTTCCCCTACCTAACCCCCCCCCCCCTGGGGGGGGGGTTAGGTAGGGTAGGTGATGGCGCGCCAGCGGGCTGCTGGCACGCCATCACCCGACCCGGAGGCTGGTCCTGAGGCCTCGACCATGCCCCCGGGCTGGCACCACGCCCCCGGTCCCGCCCCGAACCACCTCCTGGCCCCGGACATGCCCCCTCCCCGCCCCTTTTATGAAGCCCCGGGACTTATGCGTGTCCCGGGGCTCTGCGCACGCCGGCGGCCTATGCAAAATAGGCGCGCCGGCATGCGAGTGCCCTGCGCGCATAAATCCAGCTGGATTTACACGCGCAGGGCCTTTAAAATCCGGCACATTATCTTTGACCGCAGAGTCCAGTTTACTGCCCGATTCTGAAGGTCCCTCTGCAAAAAGTTCAACATCTCTTTAGACTTCACCTCTGCTTATCACCCCCAAGCCAATGGGCAAACAGAGAGAACTAACAGGACTCTTAAACAATTTCTTTGCACATAAGTTCATCTCCGGCAAATGATTGGGCCGAACTCCTTCTCTGGCCTGAGTTCGCCTTGAATTCACATCTGTCCTTGTCCACCGGTTCAACACCTTTCCAGGTGGTCTATGGACGTCAGCCTCTGCCGCCACTACCACTTCCATTATCTGTTCCCTCACCAGCGGCCCAGTCGATCGCCCAGGAGTTGCATCGACTCTGGAACAGCATGAAGCAGTTGCTACAGCAAGCAGCCCAAAGGGCTAAGAAGTTGTATGATGTACATCACTGTGAAGCTCCCCAGTTTAAACCAGGCGATAAGGTGTGGCTCAGCACCTGGTTTATCCGACTCAAGCTGCCTTCAGCTCACTTTGCTCCCAGGTACATTGGTCCCTTTCCGGTGCTCCGCCGTTTGGGTCCAGTCACCTACAAACTCCGGCTACCTTCTTCTCTCAAGATCCACATCTCCTTCCACATGTCACTGTTAAAACCCTTGGTATTGTCCGGCTTCTCCAAAAAACCACCGGATCTCAACCACTGTCTTCTGAAGTGGACATGACATACCAAGTCCAAGATGTCCTTGATGTGAGGAAACGTGGAAAGAAGTGGGAGTACCTCCTTCTTGGGAGGGTTTCGGGCCAGAAGAGAACAGTTGGGAGCCTGCCTCCAATATCCTTCATAAGGATCTCATCAAGCAATTCCACACCACACATCCTCTGAAACCCAAACCCCTGAGGGGGACCTTAGAAGGAGGGTACTGTTCTGACCATCGGCCACGGCCGCCTGCAGCCGACCCAACTCATGTCATGTTTTGCCCTGCTCTCCACTCCTGGTAAGCTCGCGGCTGTGGCTTGCCGCTACCGCCACGTTCCTCCTGGCTTTCAGGACTCCACATGGCGGCTGGATGCCACCGATCTATACTCCGACTCTGGCCTTCTCTAGGCGCGTGCACGCACATGCCACCTGCCCTCCCTTTAAAGGCCCTACGGCAGGAACTCCAGGGGCATCCCTGGCTGATGACAAGTCTGAGATTTTAAGCACCTCCTTTGGCCTAACCGACTTGGCAATGAGTTCCATGAGCTCCTGTGGTGCTTGTTCCCATTCTCCAGAACTGCGGTTCCTGCCTTGGATCTCTGCTATTCAACCTTGGACTCTGGCTCTGGGTACCCGCTCCACAGGGGCCTGCTGTGTGCTCTCTCTCGGGACCTTGTCCTGTGCTGCCCCGCTCCTCAGGGTAGCCTCAGCGCTATTACTCCAGAGATCCTGTCTCCACGCTTCCCCGCTCCTTGGAGTAGCCTCATCGTTACGGTACCAGAGTTCCTGTCACTGCGCTTCCCTGCTCCTCGGGATAGCCTCAGCGTTACCACACTAGAGTTCCTTTCGCTACACTTCCCCGTTCCTCGGGTTAGCTTCAGCATTATCACACCGGATATTCAGTCTCTACGCTTCCCCGCTCCTCAAGGTGGTATCAGCACTACTACTCCAGAGACCCAGTCTCTATGCATCCCCACTCCTCAGGGTAATCTCAGTATCGCTGAGGCTGCCCGCTCCTCAGGGCAGCCTCAGCGATACTACACCAGAGAGCCTGTCTCTATGCTGTCCCATTCCTCGGGTCTACCCTGTGCATCTCAGTATCGGAGATCTTACCTCTGGTTTTCCCTGTCTTCTGACCTGCCTTACATTGCAGTACTGGTTCTCTCAGACCCTGCTCCTCGGGGCATCCCGCAGTATTACCTCAGTGCAGGTATCGGTGATCACGTGGCTGTGACACAGACAACTTGTCTACGCCTCCTTTCTCCTGGGCCACAGCTGTGGCCCAGGAGCCTGTGTTTCCATTCCTCCTTGCCTCCCGACGGTAGAGTCCTGTGGGACTCAACTCCTCAGGGAGAGTCCTCCCACCTTGAGCCAAGGGTCCATGAAACCTACAAAACCTAACACAAATGGAGAAGGTTGTTAGTAAAGTACCAAATCTGCTTCACTTTTTTGAAGGAGTTAATAAACATGTGGATAAAGGTGAACTGGTAGATGTAGTATACTTGTAGTATACTTGGATTTTCAGAAGGCGTTTGACAAAGTTCCTCATGAGAGGCTTCTAGGAAAAGTAAAAAGTCATGGGATAGGTGGTGATGTCCTTTCATGGATTGCAAACTGGCTAAAAGACAGGAAACAGAGAGCAGGATTAAATGGACAATTTTCTCAGTGAAAGGGAGTGGACAGTGGAGTGCTTCAGGGATCTGTATTGGGACCCTTACTTTTCAATATATTTATAAATGATCTGGAAAGAAATACGACGAGTGAGATAATCAAATTTGCAGATGACACAAAATGGTTCAGAGTAGTTAAATCACAAGTAGATTGTGATAAATTGCAGGAAGACCTTGTGAGACTGGAAAATTGGGCATCAAAATGGCAGATGAAATTTAATGTGGATAAGTGCAAGGTGATGCATATAGGGAAAAATAACCCATGCTATAATTACACGAGATCTAGGTGTCATAGTGGATAACACATTGAAATCGTCGGTTCAGTGTGCTGCGGCAGTCAAAAAAGCAAACAGAATGTTGGGAATTATTAGAAAGGGAATGGTGAATAAAACGGAAAATGTCATAATGCCTCTATATCGCTCCATGGTGAGACCACACCTTGAATACTGTGTACAATTCTGGTTGCCGCATCTCAAAAAAGATATAATTGCGATGGAGAAGGTACAGAGAAGGGCTACCAAAATGATAAGGGGAATGGAACAGCTCCCCTATGAGGAAAGACTAAAGAGGTTAGGACTTTTCAGCTTGGAGAAGAGACGGCTGAGGGGGATATGATAGAGATGTTTAAAATCATGAGAGGACTAGAACGGGTAGATGTGAATCGGTTATTTACTCTTTCAGATTGTAGAAAGACTAGGGGGCACTCCATAAAGTTAGCATGGGGCACATTTAAAACTAATCGGAGAAAGTTCTTTTTTACTCAACGCACAATTAAACTCTAGAATTTGTTGCCAGAGGATGTGGTTAGTGCAGTTAGTATAGCTGTGTTTAAAAAAGGATTGGATGTTCTTGGAGGAGAAGTCCATTACCTGCTATTAAGTTCACTTAGAGAATAGCCACTGCTATTAGCAATGGTTACATGGAATAGACTTAGTTTTTGGGTACTTGCCAGGTTCTTATGGCCTGGATTGGCCACTGTTGGAAACAGGATGCTGGGCTTGATGGACCCTTGATCTGACCCAGTATGGCATTTTCTTATGTTCTTATGTTTTTATTAATCCTGGGATCTGGGTTGTTTAACATATTCATAAATGATCTGGAAAAGGAAATGATGAGCAAGATGATCACATTTGCAAATGACACAAAATTATTCAAATTTGTTAAAATGGCAGCAGATTGCGAGGAACTGTCGAAAAACCTTGTGAGACTTGGAGACTGGGCATCTAAATTGTAGATGAAATTCAATGTAGAAAAATGTAAAGTGATGTACATAAGGAAAAATAATCCCAACTAGAAGTACATAGTGCTGGGTTCTGTATAGGGAGTCACTACTCAAGAAAAGGACCTTGGAGCCCTTGTGTACAATATGTTCAAATCCTCGGTTCATAGTATGAAAGCAGTCAACAAAGCAAACTGAATGTTAAGAATGATCTAAAAAGGAATGGAAATAAAACAGAAAATATCATACTATCTCGGTATCAAGTTATGATGTGACCACACCGTGAGTATTGTATGCAGTTCTGGTCGCCCCATCTCAGAAAAGACATAGCAGATCTAGAAAAAGTGCAGAAGAGGGCGACAAAAATGAAAAGGGGATATCTCTCTTATGATGAGAGGCTACGTAGACTGGAGCTCTTCAGCCTGGAAAAGAGACGGCTGAGAGTGAATATGGTCGAAGTTATAAAATCATGAATAGGTGGCACGGGTAAATAATGGATGCTTATTAATCTTTTCAAATAATACGGAAACAAGAGGACACTCCATGAAACTAACAACCAGCAGGTTGAAAACAAATTGTAGAAAGTACTTTCTCACTCAGCGCACTATCAAGCTGTGGAGTCTGTTGCCAGAGGATGTGATCAAGGTGATTAGCATAGCAGGGTTTAAAAGAGGTTTGGACAAGTTCCTGGAGGAAGATTCCTTAGCAAATTATTACCCAGATACACTAAGGAGAGCTATTGCTATCCCTGGGAATGAGTAACCCAAATTTGCTCTACTTTATGGGATCTCTTGGAGACAGGATTCTGAGCTCGATGGACCTTGGTCTAACCCAGCATGTCATAGAAACATAGAAACATAGAAATGACGGCAGAAGAAGACCGAATGGCCCATCCAGTCTGCCCAGCAAGCCTCACACATTTTTTCTCTCATTCTTATCTGTTACTCTTAGCTCCTTGTTCTATTCCCCTTCCACCCCCACCATTAATGTAGAGAGCAGTGATGGAGCTGCATGCAAGTGAAATATCTAGCTTGATTAGTTAGGGGTAGTAGGGGCAGTAACCGCCGCGATAAGCAAGCTACACCCATGCTTATTTGTTTTACCTAGACTATGTTGTACAGCTCTTGTTGGGTTTTTTTTTTTCTTCTCCCCTGCTGTAGAAGCAGAGAGCCATGCTGGATATGCATTGAAAGTGAAGTATCAGGCACATTTGGTTGGGGTAGTAACCGCCGTAACAAGCCAGCTACTCCTCGCTTTGTGATTGCGAATCCTTTTTTTTCTTCACCCCTGTCGTTGAAGCTATGCAGGATATGCGTGAAGCATCAGGTTTGTTTTTTTTTTGTTTTTTTTTTCCCCCTGCCCTTGAAGCAGAGAGCTATGCTGGAAATGCGTGATGTATCAGTCTTTCTCCCATGCCGATGCAGGAGAGAACCATGCTGGATATGCATGGAAAGTGAAGTATCAGGCACATGTCAATTCTTATGTTCATATGGAAGTAATACTGTACTTGGATTCTTGTATAAAAGGAACCCCATACATTCAGGTTCCTCCTGTGTGCCATTCAGATACCCTGATTTGATATCATTCCCCACAGAATTTGGAGGAAAGTCTTTGAATAGAAACAGGGATAACATTAATAAAGAAATCAATGGCTTTACCTGGCTGCTCAGCAAACCGATATGGTACAAACCGATAGCAGCCAGTTGAATGGCTTTTACAGAGCGGACAGGTACATTTACTAGATATTTGTAATCACATAACTCAACATTACTGGAAACATTTTCAAAACAAGAATGTTCTATTTTTCAATCGGAAAATTCAGTTGTTACTGGATCTGCATAGGATCACCCAGGAAAAAAAGGAAATTATTTTTGAGTATATATGTCAGGAAGTAATTTCTCTGTGTGCTAGCCTCTTTCTTTTTACTCCTTGTAAATGTATTGTTAGGAAAACATGGTTATGCAACACTCTTTTCTCTGTATTGTGGCTTTTGTTTGGAGAAAAGTGTTTAAAGCCATTGACCTTTCTCTGCATTATTCTTCATTTACTCTTCTCTTGGTGCAGGTGTTTACTAGGAGACGTGAGAAAAAACTTCCATACTCTCTCAGAGTAATTATGTGTTCACTCAAATTTGCCCAGTTTTTCCATGAGAGATAAACTATAATAAAGGAAGATGTAGTAACTACTTTGGGGAGGGAAATATCTTTTCAATGTTTTAGAATAAGACATTTTACTATGCATCTAAGAGGATGGCAAATTATGGCCTAGATGCACTAAGCCATGATTTCTTTTTTGCAGGAAGGGCTCCACTATCATAGGGGGTGGGTGTACCCACAATAGTGGGCTGTCCCCAAAAAGCATCATGGCTGTATCTCCATATTGTTTTGTCTTGCAGTATAATTTCATGAAGCCCTTGATCTTTACCATTTTTCCATTTTGGAAAATAGTGCTAACTAGGCTCAGGGTTAGGGAGCGCCCAGGGCATTTCTGCTGGCATATTTTTGAGACTTTTAGGTAATGGGGGGGGATGGACATCAGGGAGTTTTTTAGATCCCAATGTTTGTTTTATGAACATGTGGGGTCCAGGGAGGAAGAGGTGCCAATATACCAATGATTGCTTTTAAAATTCTTGGGTTGAGGGGAGAAGGGGTATATGGGGTAAAATGGCTGGCTAATTTTTATGGAAAGAGGGGGTAAGGATGAAACCTGTCCCATTTATTGAATCTAGGTTGACTGGGCTGGGAGGGGGGCTGTCATCACATGATCATCTGCTGTTATTATTAAACTTTCTTTGTCAGAACCGCCTGGAGTGGTTGCCCCAGGATGAGGAGGAGGATCATCTTTGACCTCCGGATACTTTGTACTACTTTTGGCCACTTTTTTTTTTTTTTTTTTACAGGTGGGCCCTTTAAATCTAATGTGGGAGCACTGGGACCTGCATTAGGCTGTCAATGCTCACGCATTAGATTAATGTTTTTCCAAAAGATGTAGCTAAAGTAACATGGCTGACAAATTTCTAAGTCAGGTGCAAAGTATGCAGTTACAAACATATCCATGTTAAGCCCACCCGCTGCACCTTCAGATGAAAACTCCTTGAGGCTTTTCCTTTGGCAATGTGCTTGAGTTCCACAGTTACAAAGTACCCACAGCATTGCAAGTTCCCAGCAGGGTTTCAAAATTGCCCTTCCCATTTTAATTTGTATTGATGTTATTGTAACTGTAAAATATAAATGTTAATTTAGTTTGGTATACCAATTTTCCATAAAATCAAAATGGTGTTCAATAAAATGTAATTAATAAAATAACAATGTATACATTATTCACAGCAGAACTGCAGGAAAAACAAACAAGATTAATACTTAACAAAAAAAAACAAACATGTATCACTTCTATAGATAACTATCACTTAAAACTGTCACATCAATAACAAAACCTAACAATAAAAACAGCACAAATAAAAACTCATGATATCCGATCATAATCCATTAAAAAAACCTGAGTCTAAAGCTAAGCTTTAAGACGTTTCCTAATCCAAGATAATTTTTCTCCATCTGTACATCTAATGAGAAAGAATTCTATAAAAGTGGTGCCTAGTATTGGAAGTCTGTCTCATATTTTCCAATCTGATTTTGCAAGGACTTTAATAATTCAAGTTGAGAAGATCAGAGGGTCCTAACTGACTTATAAGGAACTGTAAAATAGATGGGCATCCATCAATAAAAGATTTATAAGCAAGACACAAGATCTTTAAAAAAAAAATCCTACCCCAAACCGGCAATCAGTGACGTTCCTGATGTAACAGTGTATTATGCTCATATTGTTAGACAGCAAACATTATTCTAGCTACTGTATTTTCTTCAATGAAACTTCCAAAATCTCCATTTACAAAGAGTTACAGTAGTCTATGTGAGATGATTTGAAGGTGCATGCATGAGTAATAAGCTCTCCTTTCGCTAAAAAGTACTTTAATCTACAAATTATATGTAAAAAAATAAAAAACTGATTTAGTTAAACTAGAAACCTGATTAGACATTGAGAGAGAATTACCTAGATTAATCACAAGTAGTCTTATCACTTCTACTAGTGCTATAATAGTCCCACTCTTCTGTGGGGCTAATTGGTCTTTAATATATCTGAATACTAATAATGCTGTCAGCCACCTTGAGCATTGGTTGGAAAGGTGGGCTAAAAAAGTTTTAAAATCAAATCTATTATAATTGTAAATTATAATTATTTCTTATAATTTTGAGACTGGATCTCTTTTTCACCTATTTTCTGTAGGAAGAAAATGTTTATGTTTGCATGTTCCTTCCCTATTGGCCTTTGTGTTTGCTGTCCTATCCATACCCAATTTTCTGAATGTGGCAGGGTGGACAGAAGGATTCTGATGGGTATGTGTTTCATGGAATCCACGCATGTCTGTGGACTCTGGATGCTTCCACATTGGCTCCACTAGTTCTGCGTGGAATTTCTGTTTTATGGACTGCATTCCCCTTCCTCTCTCCTCTCCCTCTCTTTCATTCACACCCAATGTCTGACACATGATAAGCATTTGCTTTTTTTTTTTGCTTTCGGTTTTCTTCTCCTTATTTGCTACATCACTTTTCTTTTCAAGTTTGTCCTTGAAATTACCATAAATTTAATGACTATATAATTTAAAACAATTATAGGCAGATGTTGAGGCATATCGTTTCAAGGTAGTCAGAGAAAAGAGCCTCAGCTGAAGGCAAGGAAATGGGGAGGGCAAATCCTAGTCACCACTCTGTGCTAGTGGTAGTTAAGAGACCTGAGTCAGAAGCCATTTTGTCAGAGAGTAGGGCTCTTTAAGCAAGTTTGAGGCTCTGCTGGAAACTTCTGTGCAGAAAATAGGGGTTAATTGCATTGTATAAGGATACTCAATCTGATGTTTCTTACAGGGCAAAGACATTGCCAGCAACCTTCAGGTTTATCAAGCAGAGGTTGTTCCTATAGAGCTGAAGGTTGCTGGCAGCTAAGGAGCTTTAAGGTTCCCAAATTAAACTGCATATTTAAAGAGGCTATCCATGTATTCAGGATCTTGAAGGTCAAAGAAAAGGACAGAGCTGGGCACTGGCATTCGGTCAAAGGTAGTGGCAGATCCTAAAATGTCAGGCTACCATTTGGAAGGAGTGCAATCTGCAACATGGACAATTGTTTGTGTGTGTGCGCCTTGTTTTCCTAAAGATTTTGTAACATTTAGGGGTAGATTTTAATAAAGTGCGCCCGCGTGTACTTTTGTTCGCACACCAGGTGTGAACAAGAGTACGCCAGATTTTAATAGATACGCGCATAGCCGCGCATATCCTTTAAAATCTGGGGTCGGCGCGCGTAAGGCTGTGCAAAATCAGCAGCCTGCGCGCACCAAGCTACACAGCCTGCCTCTGTTCCCTCCGAGGCCGCTCCGAAATCGGAGCGGCCTCGGAGGGAACTTTCCTTCCACCCACCCGCACCTTCCCCTCCCTTTCCCTACCTAACCCACCCCCCAGTCCTATCTAAAACCCCCCCCACCCTACGTGCGTACCCCTTTGAAAATCTGCCCCACTATTAGGGGTAGATTTTCAAAGAGTTACACGTGTAGGTTACACATGTAATCCCCAAAAACGTACCCCAAACCCCCCTGTGTGCGCCAAGCCTATTTTGCATAGGCTCGGCGGTACGCGCAAGCCCCGGGATGCGCATAAGTCCCGGGGCTTTCCTGAGGGGGCGTGTCTAGGGCATATCGCGGCGGTGCATCATCCATGGGTGTTCTGGGGGCGTGGCCATGGTTCCGGCCCAGGAGCGTTCCGGGGACGTGGCCGTAGCCTCTGGACCAGCCCCCAGACCGGAACCTGGCGCGTCCGCAGCCAGCCCGCGCGCGCGGGTTACGCCTGCCTCGAGTAGGCGTAACTTTTGGAATAAAGGTGGGGGGTGTAGATAGGGCTGGGGCGTGGGTTAGGTAGGGGAAGGGATTGGAAGGTGGGGGGAGGCAGAAGGAAAGTTACCTCCGAGGCCGCTCCAATTTCGGAGCGGCCTCGGAGGGAACAGGCAGCGCGCGCAGGGCTCGGCACGCGCGAGGTGCACAAATGTGCACCCCCTTGCACGCGCCGACCCCAGATTTTATAAGATACGTGCGGCTACGTGCGTATCTTATAAAATCCGGTGTACTTTTGTTTGCGCCTGGGGCGCAAACAAAAGTACACACTCGTGCTTTCTCATAAAATGTACCCCTTAGCATTCAGGACTCCAGAGAATGGGAAAAGACAAGTTTAAAGGGACCCCACAGCTAGAAGAATGAGGCGAAAGATGGGTAAGGAATGGGGTTGCCATGCTGGGCTCCACTTGCCATGATGTGGCAGAAGCTAGCTTTAATTTTCCAGTAAATGTGTGTGCAGTACCCAGCAGACTGGAGTGCCACCAGTTCTAGAACCTTGCTTATACAATGCGTTCACTTAATCTTTACAAGCCAGGATCATCCTCTCAAAAATATATTCTGTTCCTGAAAATCTAGAAGGGAAAATAAATATAGTGCAGTGAAATTGCTGAGCAGAGGAATCCATCTGGACATTTCACAAAACATTTCATTATGCTGATAATTCCCAGAAGTACTCTCAAGAGCGCTTTAAGATGAGGATTACTGCACGGGATCTGATGGACTTTTTTGTAGCCCCCTTTAAAGCCAGTCAACCGTTTTTCTATTTTATTTAAATAATGCCCCTTAAAATGGATTTTTAGAGGTATAATAACTCCTTAAGAGTCAGTTATGCTAAACAGTTTCTCTTGATAGAAATGTTGTAAAACTCGTTAACTGTACAATTTGAGATGCCAGCCTGGTGAACACTAACTGACATGTGAATGACCAGAGTTTGTAAAATAAATTGAAATAGTTGTTGTATCGCACAGCTAGCTGTGCACAAGCTGCAGGCCACAAGGGGCTGGAACCTGACAGAAAATTACTCCAAGATGAATGAAAAGTGCTTGTTTCTCTTTATTAGTTTTTAGAGAAGAATGAAAACCCTGAATTGTTTACAGACGGGCTGATTAAATGTGGTCAGTAGAGCCATGTCCCTACCGCTAAATGTTAGCTTCCCTCCACACCCCCAGTCCTCCCCCACTCTATTTTCTCTCCTCCACATGCATCTTCTCACAGGTTATTATGGCCACACATTTGTGTGTGTGCGTGTGTGTGTGCGCGTGCGTGTGTGAGAAATGTGCTCATTTTGACATTCCACTGCTGCAGTGAGCTGTTGAGGCCTTTGTTAGCTAAAATACTGTTGTCAAGCCTAACAAGCAGGTCATGCAACTGCTGGACACTGCAATGAGAGAACAGATCTACATGGAATGCCTGCACGACAAGCAATGCTTAGATCCACATTTGAATGCACTCGTATTTCCATCCTTGTAGAGGGAAAGACATTCTTCCGAGTGATGATATTTGAAAAGCACTTTAAGCGTCAAACATTTTTACCCTAAAAATACCACACAACAAATGGGTTAATTCTTTTCCCTTCAGAATTATTGAAGAAAACAATGGATGGACAGTCTTAAGGGCTGATAGCTGCATCAAGAAGTGAGGTGTTAATCACAGTAAGACATGAGCTGTCCAGTGTTTCAGAATGTTATTCATCCCATCAGCAGAGCAACTAAAGGCCATTTAAAAGATCTTTGCACATGTATTTTTTTTTTCTTCTAAGGGGGAAAAGAAGCTGTTTTCTTTTTTATGGCTACAGATGTAAAAAGCATCCAAGTCATGTCATACAAAATCCTGAGTCAATGACTTGGGAAAATGATGGCTTGAATCATAATAGTTCATCAGAAATCTTGGCCAGGAAACATTTTAAATTGTACTAAAGCACTAAATAAAATAGCCTTCCCCCACTCAAATTGCACAGAACAAAGTAAAGAGAAAGTTTTGTGACAACCTGACACTATCCACATGGTTCCCTTAATGAAAAGGAGTATTTGGTTTTCTTTTCTTCCATGCAGATCCTGAACTACAAACCTATTATGCATAAAAATTAATACATATGTAAAAGAAAAATGATAAATTGCCTTTCCAAGGTGGTAATTACTTCTCAGTATCAACAACTGCTGCTGAAGCCATGTTCCTCCAAAAAGAGGAGAAGGAAATATGGCCCATTTAGAGAATCCTTGAAGTTCACTGATGTTGTCAATCAGGTTTCTTTTTTAATGTATTTCCTTTACTTTCCTTATGTTGATTGGTAAGCATTGTGTTTTGTATTAGATGTATTACAATTCTTGCTGTGGGCATATTGCATTGTGTCCCTCTAAAATCAGAAATTCTATAGCTGCTGTGTGCTTTGAAACATAGAAGATGTTGTAGATGGTGTCCTTGGATAGTGTAAGATACCCACTTATCACAGGTACTTGACCTTCTTAAAGAAAAAAAAAGCAAAATGCCTTGTTTTCTTTTTGATTTACAATGTCACATGCACAGTCGACTGTACGTCTTCAAACTGCAACATGCAATGCAATACTCTATATCAAGGGGTTTCATGTTTGCATGTGTGATATGCCTTCTGTCTGAGCAGGATTCAGTAATGACTTTTACATTTATTTAGGTTAAAAATCACTACAAGACTGAAGTGATGTAAAGAGGATGAAACATTATTAGCTTGGTAAAGAGCTGGTCATGCAACAGAACTCAAGAGAGTGGTGATCAGCAGCTTCCTTGCAACTGAAGGTAAAGTGATCAGTTGAGGGGGCCTCAAGATCAAGTGATAGAGCAAGTACTTTTCACTATTTTTATTGATGGTATTGTGGAAGAACTTAAAAATGAAATGTCTGCAAATGACAAAACAATCTGGTGGAGGGCGTCAACCCTTTTGGCATAGTGCCAAACAAATAACATCTTAGGGATTTTGACTGTTCCATACCATGGGAGCGATGGGAAACCTACCTAAAATACTCAACCCAGGACAAGGGGTCTTCCATGTGCATGTCTGCAGGCATGCTGCTTCCATGAGGAGCCCCCAGTTCCCAATCACTGTAAAATTTAAGTATAGGCAACACAAGTATTTTCAAACCTCACAAGCTGGCACTGATTGTGGTGATTTAGCACATAGTGAGGGCAAAAGTAGCGCTGGCCGTATTGCCAATATTCAAAATGGCGCCGGCGCTACTTTTGCCCTCACTATGTCGACATAGTGAGGGCAAAAGTAGCGCCGGCCATATTGCCAATATTCAAAATGGCGCCGGCGCTACTTTTGCCCTCACTTTTGCCCTCACTATGTCGACGGCGCTACTTTTGCCCTCACTATGTCGACATAGTGAGGGCAAAAGTAGCGCCGGCGCCATTTTGAATATTGGCAATATGGCCCGCATGCAGGAGGTCGCTCCCGGTCCCCCGCTGGACTTTTGGCAAGTCTTGTGGGGGTCAGGAGGCCCCCCCAAGCTGACCAAAAGTCCCTGGGGGTCCAGCGGGGGTCCGGGAGTGATCTCCTGCACTCGTGACGTCGGGTGACAGGAACCAAAATGGCGCCGGCGCTACCTTTGCCCTGTCATATGGTAAGGGCAAAGGGCCACCGGCACCATTTCTTTTATCGCAGCCGTGGCCCGAGAGCGGGAGATCGCGCCGGGACCCCCCACTGGACCCCAGGTCATTTAAAACATTTTGGGGGGCTTCGGGAGGGTGGGGGATTTATTTTAAAGGGTCGGGGTGGGTTTTAGGGTGCCGGTTTTCCCGCCCTCCCCCGATTTACGATTTTTTACGATTTAAAAAAACAAAAACCATGACGATCATATTTCCCTCCCCCTCCCCAGCCAAAATCGATCGTTAAGACGATCGATCAGCCGATTCACATCCCTACTAAATATATATACCCTGGAAGAGAGGAGGTGCAGGGGAGATATGATGCAGTCCTTCAGATACCTGAAAGGTTTTAATGATGCATGTTCCTTGAACCTTTTCTGTAGGAAAATAAATAGAACTAGGGGGGGGGGGGTCACAATATAAAACTTCAGGGTGGAGAACTCAGAACCACTGTCAGGATATATTTCTTCATGGAGAGGGTGGTGGATGCCTAGAATGCCCTTCTGGAAGAGGTGGTGAAGACGACAACAGTAAACAAGTTCAAAAGGGCATGGGATAAACACTGTGGATCCTTAAAAGCTAAAGTGGGATGTTAAGAAAAGGATGCATGGAGTTAACCAGAATGAAGCAGCCGCTACTACCCTTAAATAGAAGGCATGGGGATTACTATCCTTAAACAATTAACTTACATAATTTTGATGCAACTGCAGCATCGCTCTCCACTTCATCGGCAGGGGGGGGAAGTGGGAGCTGGATTCAGATGACAGCCAACACTGGGCCCTGAATTGTATCGTCCAGGGTAATGATACGCAGTCATTAGGGAAAATGCGCAGGACTGCTTCTATGACCAAGTCCAAAAGCAAAACATGTTCAAGAAGCAGCATTGTATGAATTATCAGGAAGGCTGCTCACCCTGTAAAAATGTTGCTAGCAGTTATTTTGCTATGAGTTTGACGATTGCTTGGTCTTGCTTGTTAATATTACTACCTTAAAATAAGGTTTGGGGGTATCCTGCATGGAGCGGCAGTTACTATCATAAGAAGGTTGCTGGGGAGACTGGATGGACCATTTGGTCTTTTTTTGTCATCAGTACTTTGATACTATTATATTAATGCTTCCATGGATTTGCCAACTGCAGAAAATGTGGAAGAGTCTGAAGAGATATGCCATCTTCGTAAATCATTGATTGTATGTTAGCAATCACAGAGCAGTTGAAATGTGTGGGGCAAGATCCCTGGACTGGACATGCATCTGCAATATTACTGTATGATACTTTCATACTTATACTAGAAACTATTAGAGATGTGAATCGTGTGATCGATCGTCTTAACGATCGATTTTGGCTGGGGGGGGAGGGAATCTGATCGTCACGGTTTTGTTTTGTTTTTAATCGTTTAAATCGTAAATCGGGGGAGGGCGGGAAAACCGGCACACTAAAACAACCCTAAAACCCACCCCGACCCTTTAAAATAAATCCCCCACCCTCCCGAACCCCCCCAAAATGTTTTAAATTACCTGGGGTCCAGTGGGGGGGTCCCGGTGTGATCTTCCACTCTCGGGCCACGGCTGCGTTAATAGAAATGGTGCCGGCGCTACCTTTGCCCTGTCATATGCAATACTTATTGCCGTATTGCAAAATGGCGCCGGCCATACGGCCATACAGCCGGCGCCATTTTGCAATACGGCAATACGGCCATACGGCCGGCGCCATTTTGCAATACGGCCCGAGTGCAGGAGGTCGCTCCCGGACCCCCGCTGGACTTTTGGCAAGTCTTGTGGGGGTCAGAAGGCCCCCCAAGCTGGCCAAATGTCCCTGAGGGTCCAGTGGGGCTCCGGGAGCGATCTCCAGCGCTCGTGACGTCAGGGGACAGGAACCAAAATGGCGCCGGCGCTACCTTTGCCCTGTCATTTCTATTAACGCAGCCGTGGCCCGAGAGTGGAAGATCACACCGGGACCCCCCCCCCCCCCCCACTGGACCCCAGGTAATCTAAAACATTTTGGGGGGGTTCGGGAGGGTGGGGGATTTATTTTAAAGGGTCGGGGTGGGTTTTAGGGTTGTTTTAGTGTGCCGGTTTTCCCGCCCTCCCCCTTCCCCTCCCCCCTCCCCCGATTTACGATTTTTGACGATAAATCGGGGGAATTCCTATTGTATCGCGCCTCTAACGATTTTTGACGATTTAAAATATATCGGACGATATTTTAAATCGTCAAAAAATGATTCACATTCCTAGAAACTATATCAGGATGTGATGGACATAAGACTGAATGAAAGGGGTACTCATATGTAATCCCACCTTCGGGAGTGGGCTATGCTCTGGTGAGGCCATAAAAGATTTTACAGTCTCTTCAGGGCTGGAACCACTCCTGACTAACTCTAACATATTCTTCTTTCCCCCAGGGTCAGGATCCTTTGTTGGTGGGGGGAAAAGATTTATTTTCAAAGCCCAGAATGCTAGGGGGTGACCCTTTGTACTTTAGCTCCCATCCCTGGGAGAGGGGTAGCTTTCTTTCATTGTGGGTGCTGTGTATGCCAGATTAAATACTGGAGCCACTGGGTTAGAGTCCAGCATTAAAGGCTTTACTGTTGAAAACTCTGATGAATTATAGCACAATAAAACAATCCTTAGCACCACAAATTTATCATTATTCAATTCTCTTTTCTTTTATCTGTGCAAGGGTTTCATTTAGCAGGGAAAGGGAGACATATACCCTCCAGGTCTTGGATAAGTGGAGTCCTCAGGTGGGCAGCGTAAAACCCCATCCAAACTGGCAACAAGATAACATTTCTGTCACTGAACAGAGAGTCCAAACCGCTCTCTCCCCAGAGTGTGAAAACTCCAAATGGGTGATCTCAATGCTGTTGTCTCTTTACTCAAAGCTAGTAGATTATTTCCTTTCTCTCTTTTCTCAGTCTCTTTCCAATTCCTGATGGAAGGGATCCTAGCTGGAAACAAGCAGCTCCAACCGACCCTCTGATGGGTAGGAAGAGGTGTAGCCAAACTTCCTCCTAGATCTTTTTACAAAATTATTCTGTCCAAAAATGAAATAAACACCGGAAGGTCCTGGCCTGAGGTCACAACCTTCCTCCACCCTCATTGGGGTATAGAGGAGCAGGTTTTCCTTAACCTGGACAGCCCCAGTCACAGGGTTCCTATGCCCTGAGGCAAGGAGGTTCACAGGGTTGCACAAGGCTTCCTACAATTAAAAGTCTTTTAAAAGCCCAAAAAAAGCACCCCAAGATCAGTCCTTACCCACTAGGGAGTGGATAGGCAGAGCAGATCCCTGACCCAACTCACAGACTTCCAGCAGAGTTTGCTGCAGTCCTTTGAGCAGGCCCAAAATCCAAACTTAGGAAAAGCTCCAACACATCTCCAATTAATTCAAATGCAAGCTATGCTGACCCCTCGGCTCCCTGGAGGAAGCTGCTGTAAATCCTCTCAAAGGGAACGGCCATTCCAGCTCCCTCAAAGGGAGGGGCTGTACAGAATGGTGCCTCCTCTTTTCCACCAACCTTTACTGCTCTAGACAAATAAGGAGTCACCCAAGGCTTACTATTATCGTGTCTGTAGGGTCCGTTACACATACTCATATACTTGTGTACATAAATGAGGGGACTGAAAGGAGCTTTAGTCAGATTGGTCACAGAGAAGTTTAAAAAGGTTGTTCTGTCTTCCCAAAATTATAGATTGCAAGGCAGGATAGTCAAAAGAAATTTGGGAACATACTAGTACTGTGTTAGGAAATCAGAGTGATTGAAATGCAAGGGGTGTGATCTGGGGAATGGCCATGTATTTCCAATATTACTGTGCTGCCTGCCTTCATAAATGGACTGGAGACTATTCAGAAGGTGAACTAACATAGTATTGTGCGAAAAAGGATAACTCTTACCTGACTTTGTCTGCAGAAATGCAGGACAGGAGGAGACAAGAAATCAACCAAAAGTTATCTCCATTGCAAGCTAAACTATTATCTACCACTTAAGAGAGAAGGGGCACTTTAGGAGCGACTGCCTGGCCTGGAAACAACCTGGTATTAGCTGAGACAATAGAAGCAACTCAATGTGACAGTAGTAGGGATGTACAATCGTTTTTCCCGAATTAGGCAATGTCAACGAAATTGCCTAATTTGAAATGGTTTGGGAGAATCAAAAAACGATTGATTTTTTCTGAAATTTCAGAAAAAATTCATTTTTGAGTTAGCGCGCGCTAACCCGAAAATCGGGGCCCCCGAAAACAAAAACCCTGAACCACGGGAAAAACAAAATTCCCGCAGGGGGGCCCCAAAATGAAGCCCGGCACGAAATTTTTACCCAAAGCACATCTCTAGACAGTAGTCACCAAGATCATAAAAACATAAATGAACTGAGTGGAAAGGACTTCAAACACGTATGGCATACATGGACAACTGATGCCAAAAAGGAATAAAAGACTTGTCAAACAAAGGACAGATGACTGTGGATTTTAAGATACAAGAATGAACTGAGATGGGTACGAAGAGATGCATGTGCTGTATGAAAGGCAAAGCGACATGAACACCATTACCATAGGCAAACCCCAGCAGATAATACACGTTCAATTGCAATAAAATGATTTGGTGAAGTAAAAACATATCGTAGCAGATTAAAATTATAAACATGCATAGAAATGCTGATAAGTGTGCACAGTCAGAAAGGCTGGGTGGCACAAGAACCACCATTGCTAATCCACAATGATCTGTATGCAACAACATAGATAGTGACCACTTCTAAAATTCAGATACTTCCTGATAACCTCCATTGATGATGACTCAAGATAAATAAAGACTTACCTCTTAAGACACAAAATTGAAAGACTGATAAAACTCATGAAATAAAGTGAGCTCTAGCAAAAATAAAGACAGATCATTAACAGAAAAAGAAATAAAATAGACCACTCCATCCTGATTAACTGCCTTATCTAGTGAGGTAAAATGCACACACAATTAATGTCATTGCTTCTTAACTGGTTTCAAATACTGAATGAGGCCAATAACTATTAACTTACAGGCCGATACAGTATCGGTGGAGCGCACTGTTAACCCGCGATTGGACGCGCGTTTTCAACGTGCTAGCATTACCCCTTATTCAGTAAGGGGTCGAAAACGCGCGTCCAACTCCCCCGAACCTAATAGTGCCCACAACATGCAAATGCATGTTGATGGCCCTATTAGGTATTCCCGCACGATTCAGAAAGGAAAATGTGCAGCCAAGTCGCACATTTTACTTTCAGAAATTAGCACCTACCCAAAGGAAGGTGCTAATTTCTCCGGGCACCGGGAAAGTGCACAGAAAAGCAGTAAAAACTGCTTTTCTGTGCACCCTCCGACTTAATATCATGGAGATATTAAGTCGGAGGTCCCGAAAGTTACAAAAAGTTAAAAAAAAAAATTTGAAGTCGTCCCGCGGCTCGCGGGTTGAAAACCGGATGCTCAATTGTGCCGGCGTTCGGTTTCCGAACCCGTGGCTGTCAGCGGGTTTGAGAACCGACGCCGGCAAAATTGAGCATCGGCTGTCAAACCCACTGACAGCCGCCGCTCCTGTCCCTAGCTCCTCTTTACCTATTTTTACCGCCAACCCTAATTTGAATACTGAATCGCGCTCACAGGAAAGTGGCCTGTGCGCATGCCAGGAGAGCGGGTGTTCGCTAGTCAGTGGTGAGCTTGGCAGATGAGCATGGGAAAAACTACAGGTAGAGCTCCGCTTGGGGCACATCGCTGAGCCATTTTCCGACCCTCTGTTTCTTCGGATGCATTTCTCTCCATTAGCAGACATTCCAAAGAAGGCATCTGGTAAGTATAGATTGATCCTTAATCTTTTCTATCTGGTTGGGGAGTCAGTTAATGATTTTATCCCTAAAAGCACATGTTCCATGCATTATGCTTCATTTGAGGCAGCCTTAGATTTTGTGCATAGGGCAGGGCGGGTGCGCTGATGGAAAAGGCGGATATTGTGTTGGCTTTTTGGTTGTTGCCCATACATCTGATGAGCCTGCCGCTTTTGGGTTTTCATTTGAAGGAAAATATTTTTTAGATCGATGTCTCCCCATGGGCTGCGTGGTATCTTGCGCATACTTCGAGGCCTTCAGTTCCTTTTTGCACTGGTTGACTGAGCAACATACATATTGCGACAGCATGTTGCATTCCCTAGATGACTTCTTTTTTGTAGGACCCAGTGCATCCAATCAGTGTCAGGAGCAGCTGGATGGTTTTATGGTGGTGGCTGGCAGGTTGGGGGGTGCCAATTGTGCAGGATAAGACGGATGGTCCATCCACGCAGCTGACCTTTTTGGGTATTGAGTTGGACTCTGAGGCAATAGTGTCGAGATTGCCAACTGAAAAGGTGCTGAAGCTGAAGGAGTTGGTACAGGAAGTGAGAGGGGTGACTAAAGTAATGTTGCGGCAGATGCAGTCCTTGATCGGATCACTCAATTTTGCCTGTCGGGTCATTCCGATGAGACGGGCATTCATCAGGAGGTTATCGGCTTCCATAGTGGGCATCATCATTTTATACGAATGACTGGGGATGTGGAAGGTGTTCCTGGAGTCATGCAATGGGGTGCGATTGATACCGGGCAGCGAGATATCAAATTTTGATATGGAGTTATACTCAGATGCAGCGGGTTCATCAGGTTTCCGAGTATATTTTCAGGGACAGTGGTGTGCTGAGCCTTGGCCGGAGGATTGGTTGTCGGGGGCGTCACAAAAAATATCTCTTTCCTAGAATTATTTCCTATAGTAGTGGCTTTGGTGATTTGGGGGGACAAGCTAAGTAACAAGCAAGTGGTATTCTGGTGCGATAATTTGGGAGTTGTGCAGGTGATTAATCGACTGTCAGCCAAGTGCTTGCAGGTATCTGCCCTGCTACGGGTGTTGGTAGGTCTCTGTTTGCAGTGGAATATTAACATTAGAACTAGGCATGTCCCGGGCATTCAAAATGTGATTGCTGATGCACTCTCTCATTTCAAGTGGAGTCTCTTCAGGGTGTTGACACCGCATGCGGTCGAGAAGGCGGAGCATTTTCCAGAACATCTATGGCAGCTTGGTCGGAGGAAGAATGGAGATTGATTCAGAAATCCGTGGCACCCACCACTTGGGCAGCCTTTGTTAAGGGAAGAAGCATCGTGGCGCACTTCCTGCAGTCGACAGGATGGAGAGGAGGACCGCTGGGACAAGAGTTGATAGTGCAATTTATACTGTGGGTGAAGAGCAATGGCTACTCCTTGTCCTCGGTCAAAGCCCACGTAGCAGGGTTTTCATTCTTCCAAAAGTGGAACCCGGTGGTGAGCTTTGTGGTTAAGAAAGTATTAGGGGGATGGCAGCGGGATCAGGAGGGAGTAGGGGATAAGAGGCGGCCCATCATATACTTGGATTTAATTTGCATTGCAGAGCAGTTAGCCTCTGTGTGCTGGTCCAGTTCTGAGGTTTTAAATTTTTCGGGTCACCTTTTCATTGGCATTCTTTGGGATGACAAGGTTTAGCCAGTTGGTAGCGAGATCCAAGACTAACACTGCGGGAGTGGGGTTAATGGTTGATGAAGAGTAAGTTCAGGGAGATATGGTGACAGTTTTTGTGAGGAGGTCCAAGACCGATCAGAAGGGAAAAGGTCAATTGATCCTGGCTAGTAACGCTTTGGTGTGCCCTGTGCAGACGACTCAGGCATACGTGAAAGTACATCCCAGAGTGGCAGGTTCCTTCTTGGTACACAGAGATGGGGTTCCGCTAACGAGCCTTCTATTCACACAAGTTTTGAATGCTGTGGTGGGAGAGCTTGGGTGGGATGCAGAATGTTACAGTTCATATTCATTTCGAATAGGGGCAGCCACAACAGCAGCAAAAGCGACATGTCAGATGTTGCAATTAAAGCGATTGGCAGATGGAGGTCAAAAGCATTCAAGTCTTACGTTAGGAAATAAGCATCAAGAAAGGGAGCGAGCGGGTGTATGGGATTTTTTAACTGGTATTTTCTTCTCTTGCAGAGCCAAAAGGGGTACTCAGAGAGCAGGGGTATGCCTGGGTCATGGGGCATTCCTTCATACACTGGGCGCAGCGATGAGCAGTGCAAAGACCATACGGAAAAAATCTTCACTTGGATAAGCGGCTTTAGAAGATCGTATGGTTTGACAAGAGGGGAATGTGATGGGCAGAGTTGATATCCTTCCTGCAGGAGCGGGTGGAGGTGATGGGGATACCACGAATTTTATTGATACATTTAGGGGGCAATGATGTGGTGAGGTACTCATGCAGGGACTTGGTAGCCATGATTAGGAAGGGTTTAGCGAGGGTCATGGTGCTATGGCCCAGCATTCGAGTGGGTTGGTTGGATATAATCGTGCGACTGCAATGCAAGGATGAGACCTTTTGGAAATGGGGCGTAAAGAAATTGAACAGACAGATAGGAAGGTGAGTGGTTAAACAAGGGTGGTTTTGGATATGACATGAGTGGGCATGGTATTTGACTGAAGGGTTGTTTAGGGGAGACGGAGGGCACCTGTCAGAGATTGGGATGGATTTGTTTAATAATGCCTTGCAGGAAGGATTGGAAAGAGTGATTCAAGGGTAAGAAAGGACCGTAGTGGGGGAATCCCAAGCCCAAGTTGTAATTGTAATACTGCATTGTTGGAAAGACCATTGTGGGGGGGATCTCATATAGTTGGGGGGCTGCTACACAAGATGGCCAATGAGCTAGGGGGCTAAAGCTCAAGGCCGAGGCTTACCCTCGCTGGGACGAGGCGGGGTAAGAAAAGAGGGGGAGTGATAGTATGCCTCACCAGTGGGTCGAGATGGTTGAGGCACAAAAAGAAAAGAGGGAGGGGGGGTGGCGGGGGTACTGATTGAGTTGTTACATTCGTTACTGGATTTGTGAGGGCTCGGGTTAAGAATAAACTGCGGCCTTTTTGTAAAGCCAAAAGTTGTATTGTGTTTATTGCGAGTGGGACAAGATAGAACCAAGTGCAGGTCTTGCCTCCCCAAGTCATTTTTTTCCAACTAATTTTCTACAGTTTTTGTTTTTATCATATTAAACCCTGATACATTCCTGGGAAAAATAGAAATAAAATCCAAAAATGAAAGTCCCTAGTCATAATCCATACCTGTAAATTGAGTCTTTCTCTTCCCTTCTGTCCAACCCACCTGTACAGAACCATGGGACTGTGTATAATTAGAATTCTGATTGAAGTGTGAAAGTCAGCTTCAAATGTGTTCTAGGAACAGACCTGCTAAAGTACAATGCTTAAGTACTGCAGGTCTCTACCCTATATCCATCACTTCTAGTGCAGTTTGCTTCTTCTCCATTTCCTTTTGTTGCCACAAAATTTGGCATGATTAAGGAAACCAAAAGGTGAATTTTAAAAGCCCATATATGCATGAATCAATTAGGGGATATGTGAATATGTCGGGTCGGTGCGGGCCAAACAGATTTTAAATACGAGTGTATCTCCTGCTGCACGCATAAATATTTTTTGCAAAAAATGGGCAGGGCATGGGCATGGTCTGGGTGAGGCATGGGCATTCCTGGACTTCACATAGAAATTAGCGCATAAATGCTTATGTGCACAAGCGAATGCAGGAGTCCCCTGCCACGTAACTTTACTTCTGCTATGGATGGCGTGTAAGTCACAAAACAAAAAGAAATAAACAGATCTGCATTGTTTTAAAGGTCGGGGGGGGGGGGGGGTAACAGGGGAGAAGGAAGGCTATTTAACTAGTTTGGAAATCCTATTCCTTACCTGGGTGAACTGGGAGCGAGCTGGAAAAACTGGTAAAGGCGTCGGAGAGCGTGTATTTTAAAATCCCCTCACGTGATAGAAGCGGTCTTTGCATACATATAGGTGCACGCACGCTTAAAATCTTGCGCAGGAGTGGGTACAGTCAGCCTATTTTATAACATGTGCACATATACGTGTGTATGTTATAAAATAGACGGGTCCCTGCGTGAGAGCGGAAAATGTGCGCATATGTATGCCCACGCACCTGTTTAAAAGTTACCGCCACATTATTTAAGACATGTGGGCAAAAAATAAGAGAGATATATGAGACCAAATTCCTGTCATTCATGGTATTTTCCAGTCCTTAGAAGAACGAAGCCAGAGAAATCGCCAACGTGGAAGAAAAATCTCCAACTAAGAAGATCAAGGAAACAAAATAATAATAAAATACATCCCTGGGAGGGAAGGATTACATTGTTACATTGTTATGGCATTGTTATCCAGTAGGAGTGACAAGTGCCAATGCACTACAGAATTACAAATTATTATAACTTTTCCAATTAGGGGATCCTTTTACATAAGTCTGACCACATAAATTCAGAAAAAGATTTTTAACATTATCTAAAGAGGAAAACATTTTGTCTCATTCTGATACCTAAATGGTAACACATGTTAATGTGCTATAAAAATATACGTTCCTAGAAATCCCTCTCCCTTGTCTGCTTAATCATTACAGTGTAATGCCTTTAGCTATAATGTGTCTGCATTCCACCACAAGATTCGACCTCTCCACAATGGCTGCCACTGCTTGGAAGATGTGGCAATGAAAAAAAATGACTGTCAGCCTGTTCTGAGTGAGCACCCTATTTGTCCTCCCTAAGATGGCCACCACAAGTCCTAACACATTGTTATGATGCCAGCCAGACATGTTAGTGCACAGCATTTGTACCCTATAAGATGGCGCAAAGCAAATGTCTGACCAATCCTCTGGGCAACGGTGGCGTCCCATGCTAGTGCTCAAATGTTGCACCAGCAGGGCTCGAATCAGGCTGTGTGTGAGGGAGCAAGCCAATAGTCCAGATGATGAAAAAGCCAGCTACCATGCCCCCACCCAGCTCCACACAGGAGGGGGCTATCATACTCATGAAGTCCACCCAGCAGCTGATGTATGCCCTGTGCGACCAGGGCAGATATGTATTGCTCCCCCAGGACTGGCCACAAGGCAAGGCCCAAAGAAGCTGTGGGTTGAAGGGAGAAAGGAGGGAGGCGGATTGCACCATAAACGGAAAATGGCTGACCGCAGAAGCCCAGGAGAAACCGTCATAACTGGCTTTTTCTCTCTTTTAGGAAAAGGAGAATTCTGGCCGCTATGTGTATGTATACCTTTAACCAAGTTACAAAGGATGCTTATTTATTTATTTATTGGCATTTGTATCTCTCTTTTTACCATGAATTAGCTCAAAGCAGATTACAGTAAATTTAAAGTAGGTTACAATAGTGTTAGACCAACAAACGATTTTGGTTGAGGATCTATATGTTTGTCATACTGCATGATAATCTCCTTTGCTGTAGATGTTTTACCCTTCACCATGCAGTGTAAAGCCAATTTCAAAAAGGCCGCTACATTTTGTCACACTATTTGACCTCTCCAAGATAGCTGCCACCACTATAAAAAAACCAAAACTTTTAAGAAAAATGGTTTCCACCCTGTCATGGATATACACACACTAATCTTTTCCCCTCCAAGATGCCTGCCACCATCTTAAACATATGACCTTATGAAAATGGCTACTGCTCATGTGGGGCCTATGATAAAGACCCCGATGGTCTTCAAAGAAGCCTGATCTTTTTTTGGTAAACAAGTCATGAAAGTTCTATTTTAAAATAAAAGTATGCAATCTGCATCCTAAAGACAAGGTCTACCCTGCCCAACCCCCATGAGCAGACACAGGACAAGGCAGTCAGGGCAGGATGGGTGAACCCAAGAAAGACTCCACAGCAGACAGAAGCTCAAGAGGCAGCATGAGCATATGTAAGGCAGCAGCTAGCAGTGCCAGAACCAAAGAACTCAGCCCTGATTAATGACTAGGCTTAAATGTTGACACACAAAGTCAGTGCACTACATATGTACCATTTGTGTGAAACACAGATCTCTCTATGCTGCAGAGGGCAGCCAGAGACATTCTCTTGCCCCTGTGGAATGCTACAAAAACTCTGTAACAGTCATCAGAGACAAGTTGGCAACAAGAGGCAACAGCCCAACATTTTTCTATCTAAATGTTTTTCTAAACCTTTTCTTCCACTCTAAGAAAGTGCTTCAGATTTAGAACCTCTCTGTCTAAATTACAACAGAGAAATGGTTGAGGACAAAATGGTGACTGCTCAGAGTTATATTTTGCTTTCAGTTTTAGGTTAGAAAACATAAATAAGTCAGGCTTGGATAAACTGGTTGAAAAATTGCTTCCCCTTCATTGGTCCTCCTCCTTATTTGTCCCTTCCCGCTCTGGCTCTGCTCTGTCTAGCTGGCAGAGGGAAAAAAAAGTACAGTTTTCATTTTCCCATAGACTACAATGGATCTGAAAATGAGAAATAAAACTTTTCAGGCATTTTCAGAAGCACGGTCCATTCTTTCTGGAAAAAAATGAAACAAACCATAAAATGGACAAATCTGTTGTATTTTACCCTTTGTTTCAAAGAAATGCACATCCCTCCTTAGTGCAGATCTGTGAATTTGCTAACAGACAAGACAGAGGTCCTTTACATGTGTTTCATGGAACAAGGTGTCATTAGACACATGGTCAGCAACATATTACATGCCCTTCAGGAAATCTTAAAAGTCAAATAACCTTTCATCATCTTTGGGGGCACAACAGATTAAAAACACACCCCCTTCTTTCTGTGCCTTCTACCCTTAATAATTTACATTCTCATCCCACTCCTTGTCAATTGGAAATACATTTACAGATCCTGCATCCAGAGTTGACAGGAAGACCCACCATTCTAATAATAAGTATTAATGGTCTGGGGCCACTTTCCAGAGGCGATGGATATAGTAGAATAAGGTGCACATAAAGCCAGGTATTCATACAAAAAGAATACTTTATATAAGCTTAGTACAAGTCTGCATATTAAAAAGAAACAAAACTGTAGCAGAGCGAGAGAGGAGGGGTTTGGGGGTGTGAGTGCGGATATTCCTGAAAATCTGGGGTGGTTTGGTGATGTAATAAAATGAAAACATAGAAGGGATGAGAAAGAATTAAATGTATTAGCTTTTTCCCAGTCTGTAATTCATGCAAATATGTTCCCTCTTTGTTTGGTGATGGTTCTTAATAGTTCCTCACTTTCTTAGACAAAGGCCTGTGTGATTTAGATCAGTATGTGTCTTTTTGTTTCCAGTGTCTGCCTTTTAGCATACAGGTAGTTCTTTTAGATAAGTCTCAATATTTTATCAAATGGGCCATTACCTCTCACTAAGGGGCTGATGTAATAAGACCTGTGCTGAAATTGTTGCAAATTTTTTGCACATATTTTTATTAGCATGCACAGCAAAAGTTGGTGCCACTGCAGGATGTAATAAGAGAACGGCATGCAAATTAGATATGCACAAAAAATAAAATGCGAGCAAGTGCAAATACACGCATGATTATCCGCATAAAAGTCCCAATACACAGGAAAAAACAGCATTAACATAGGCGCAATTGGAAAAAGATGCAGACTCTCAAGGGTTATTTCTAACTCACTGCTGATTACAACGGCACCATGTTATTCAAAATTAAATTGTTTCAGCTCCTACCGCCCCTTTAACTCCATTGCTGGCATTAGTGTGGTTGTGTGTCCGTGCAACCTTTTCCTCACTGGGTACCCGAGGCCATTCGGCAAGGATCAGCCCCACCGGAAGAAGGAAGGAGCTGGAATGGATGGACTGACATTCTTCGTGGGCTATAGCTAAGCACGTCACTGGCCAGAGCCACAGCATCTCTGGGACCTGGACCGGGACCGAAAGTCGCCAAAGCAGTAGGAGCGATCGCAATCAGCAAGCCCCAGGAAAAGTCTGCACAGACACACAACCTGGCATCAGAAAACTATTCAGGAAATGAAGGGAGTCTAGGTTAACAAAGCTAATGTCAGCAATGGAGTAAAAGGGCCTCCGGACAAGCGCTTTCACTTAACTCCTGCCTTAACCCAGGCGCTAAAGAACCCACTTAAAAAAAACCTGCACTAAGCAATCTCCCTGCTAGTGCTGCTCCCTGCATAGCTTCTGAATAGATAATTACCTCCTTTACATGCCATTTGCATGCACTCATGGAAAATCTGCCATGAGTTATTGAATGGGTATATGCACACGTTTTTTTCTGCGCTGAACACGTTATTACATATGCACAGCAGATTAGCGCAGAAAACCGTGCGTAATTACCTATGCAATAACCAACAGCAAGTTCTGCGCAGCTTATTTATTATCATTAAGTCTGAAGGTATCCTGATTGTGCAATATTTCCAAGAAGTACTAGTTCACAACTGGTTAGGTCAAATTAGGTATAAATATATTGTGTGTAGGCCCAAATGAATAGTGTAATTCTGACATTTCCCACATATGTTTTCTTTTACTTTCTTATAAGAGTGTACGACGAGTAGTGCTATAGTAGTGTGTATGGAGGAAGGTGAAAGCAAATTGTGTGGTACCAGAAAGCGGAGATTCAACTGCATTGCATACAGCAGTGATCAATGGCACAGCACATCTATTGTGTTAGACAGACAATGCCTCTTACACCTCCAATAATTTGTATCCTTCTATGTCTAGTAAGTTACCCTGTCCTGCATGATATCTTCTCCATAGCCATGGAGGTAAACACATCCCATTATGAGTCCAAATCTTGTGTCTTAAGTAGGACAGCCAATACTGGGTGGTGTAATCCAATATGCCACCTTCACAGAAAGAATATTGCATAAGGGATGCAGGAATTTCTGAGGAGGTTGCAAGCTCAAGGTACCATGTTGGTATGAGAAGATCTACAGGCTTGCTCCTCATCTGGAGCAGCAGTAAAGTTACACGGATAACAAGCCACCGCGCACTGTGATCTCCAGTTTTAAAATATGGAGTTATGCACCCAACTGTTGGCCCTGCCCTGGGATGCTCATGCTCCACCCATGCCCTGCCCCTTTTCCACCCTCTTTTTTTTTTTTTTTGCATGCATGGGTATATACACATGTACTTTGCAGTTTTTTAAAATCCATGTTGCTCATGCGTGGCCCACATACACACATTTGTGGGCATTTTTGTGCAACACTATTAAAATCAACCTCAAAGTCTTTACTCAAATGTCCAAAACCTGGCGCTCTCCTACAACAGGTCTTTAGCAGCCACCATCCATGGATTGTAGGATGGAGAAGGCAGAGTCTTCCCTACACCTCGCTGTCCCAGGAAAAGGGACTTCCCCAAAATCACTTCCCAGTCCAGAAATCATGTGTCTTGCAAAGAACTCCAAAAATTATCAAAATCACTGGAATGCAAAACTGGAGGTAACCCAAACAGACTGGTGGTGAACTGACAATGGTTAAGTCTCCCTATGCCTTTCAACACTATGATGATCTTGGAGGTAATGTTTGTGATCTGCTCCACCTCCCAGAAATCAGAGTAATAGTTAACCATCACCAAGTCCATGCCCAGATAGTTCAATAGGAGGGTTAGTAACATGGGAGTCACGAGAGATTTCATTGTCCTGGGTTACACACTGTGAGACCTGGTCCTTGGAGAAGGCAAAATACAAACAATTAAAAAGTTCCTACTTCCACACAACTCCAAACTGAATCTGCTCTGCTAATCAATAACTTAGCCTGATTTTATACAGGCAGAGAGGTTGACCACTCCAGCAGTCTCTCTGGTACTGTTTCAAAAAATGGAATGCCCCTCACTTTACTGCCTAAATCCTGACTCTTATCCCACTGACTGAAACTAGGGTTATCTAGGTGTGATTCTAAAGGATCACCATACACTTACTATTAATATCTGCGTAGTCAATGAAACCTCTCGTGACTCCCATGTTACTAACCCTCCTATTGATCTATCTGGGCATGGACTTGGTGATGGTTGACTATTACTCTGATTTCTGGGAGGCGGAGCAGATCACAACCATTACCTCCAAGATCATCATAGTGTTGAAAGGCATAATTTAGTCATCATGGAACTGCTAACTGTCACAACAGACAAGGGGCCACAATTTACAAGTAACGACTTTTCTCAGTTTGTCAGTGACTGAGAGTTTGAACATATAACCTCTTCATCATTTAATAGCGGTCTAATGGGAAGACAGTATCAGCAGTTATGAGAGCTAAGAGACTTATCAAGAAAGCCAAGTGCAAGAAAGCTATGGAAAGCTATATTAAACTGGAGAAATACACCTATATGTTCACCAACTGATATCCAGATGAACACCGACAATGCTCCAACAGCCATAAACCATCTGCTTCCCAGAGTAATGGAGAGCGTGGTTGACCAAATCACACAGCGCTACCATAAAGCCAAAGTATTCGGCTCACCGCCCATTGCGAAGGTCCCATGAGCAGCTTCACTCACCCGATGCTGGTCTGTGGCAAGAAAACACCACCAACTTCTGATGCTGCCGCATCCCACAGCAGAAAGATGTCTCCAGACATCTTGCAACTGAACGCCACTGCCACTCTTGCTCCTGTCTCTCTAAGCATGCATGCACGTAATCCTGCTGCAATTGAAGGGTCCACAGCAGGAAAGTCTGTGGCACTCCCAGTCAACGTCGTCACCAACTGCCCTATAAAAGGGCTCTTCATTCTTGCCTTTGGGACCTTTGCAAGGTCTCTTGGTCTCTTGTCCTGGTCTTCTGTTGTCATCAGTTCATGGTCTCCTGTGGTCTTCAGTAGTCCTTGATCTGTTCCAGGTCTCCTGCGGTCTTGTCTATCCTGGGTCCATCTTTGCTGGATTAAGTCTTTGGAGTCCTCTTGGTTTTAGAGTCTTTTTCTGAGTTCCAGAGTTCTAAGTTCCTGAGTTCCTTGTTCCTGAGTCCTGTTCCTTGTCTTTGAAGAACTTGTTCCAGCCTGTGGTCCATCCAGGCCTTCAGTGTCCACCTGGTCCTTGTCATCTGTTTTCACCTGGCTCCTCAGCCTTCTCTGGCTTCCTGTCTTCAGCTATCACCTGGTTCCTCACCATTGTCTGGACCTTGTCTTCAGTCTTCATCTGGTTCCTCATCTTTGCCTGGACCATGGTTTCCAGCCTACTACGGTTTTCAGCCTTGATCTTGGTCTCACATCTTCAGCTTGGCTCCACTTCAGTCTTCAGTTCCAGCTTGGTAAAACTGCAGTCTTGGTTCTGGCTTCAGTGGATCCTTGTCATCATTTAGCCCATGCCTGGATACACTTACCCGCCAGCAACATGGACCACGGCCAGCCCCGGGGTTGTGTTGGTCACATTGTGGCACTGGGGCTCACGCATACTTGCAGTCTGAAAGGGTCTGAGATCAGTCCTGGCTGCTGTTTCTCTGACACAAAGAACTTCCATATATAGAAAAACTATAGATTAGAAAACCTGCACTTGCAACCATTACCCTCAGCAAAAGAAGAAAAGTGGAGACTTGGAACTTGCTTGCAGAAGAAGGTGGCAACTTTCTCGTACATAATGGAGGCAAATGGACTCTTGTACTTTTGAAATAGAAGATTCCTTAGGGTTAGCAAAGAAACAAAAGAGCCAATCACAGCCATGGAAGAGAACACAGTGACTATGTCACCCCCCTGAGCCTACTACCTTGAGACCTTCAGAGCCCAATGAATCAGAAACCATGGAACCCAAAAAGCTAACAACATTTGAAGTTCAAACACTACCAAACACCTGAATTAGAATAATAAAGACATCCTCATAGCTTAAAGAATATGGGGGTAATTCTCAAAAGAATTTACATGCATGTGAAAATGCAAGTAAATAGCTTTTGAAAATTGTTACAATAGTAAGTTATATTTATTTATTTATTTTATTTATTTAAAAATTCTTCTATACCATCATTAAGTTAGATAACCATCCCAACGGTTTACAGTAACGCACGATAATAAAAGGAGTGGTATAGATTACAACTTAATCATGTTTCATCATAGTATGGTAACATTTTAATACAATGAACTATGTGTGTAAGTTAAGCTTGTATATTGGGACCAAATTAGGCGGTTTGTATTTAACCTTAATATGCATTTGTATGTTACAAGTAACAACTTCAATATTGGTGCGTCCTTGTTAATCAACTATTTTTTTCCTTCTCTTTATCTTTATAAAAAGCTTGTTTAAAAAGCCAGGTTTTCAGATTTGTTTTGAATATTTTTAAATTTCTCTGCAGCCTAATTTTGAGTGGCATGGTGTTCCATAGCACAGGACCAGCCAGAGATAGTGCTCTTTCCCTTACTTGCGTGAGGCGTGCTGTTTTGACAGAGGGGATAGTTAGTAGAGCCTTATTAGCCGATCTCAGGTTTCTTTGCGGGACATGTACGCGTAGTGCAGTGTTAAACCAGTCAGCTTTTTCCTCGTGGATTAGTTTATGAATAATACATAAAGCCTTATATTGTATTCTTTGTTCGATTGGGAGCCAATGTAATTCGGTGAGTGTTCCTGTAATATGGTCATTCTTTTTTTTGCCAGTCAAAATTCTAGCAGCTGAGTATTGTAAAATTTGCAGTGGCCGCAATGTGGATTGTGGTAGTCCTAATAGTAGGGAATTACAGTAATCTGTGCTAGCGAATATCATTGCTTGCAGGATTGGGCAAAAATTGTTTAGTGTTAGTAAAGGTTTTAGTGTCCTCAGGATCCTTTGAAAATTATCTGTGTGTGCTAAGGGGCCTGGGTTGAAATATGCTCAGGTTTGCAAAATAGTTCTGATAGAGGACTCTAGCAAACTGTGAGTTCTACAAGTTAATATTGCAGGCATTTTTAGTGTACTTATATTCTGTTGCATAAATGATCATTTCGGAGGCATAAAAATTTCAATTATAGAAAAGGGGGATGTTATGAGACTAGAATTATATAACTGAAAACTCTTCAACCTATCTAGTACATATTTGTCTGTGTTACTATGGAACATGTCTCAATAAACCATTATTAAAAGGCAAGCTTGTTTGGTAAATATTTACAATCAGTCAATTGCATGGCAATCAGAAAAAAGCCATAATATTTTGGAAAATATAATTTTTAATTTAAAGGTTACTGTTTCCTTTAGAATGTCTGCTATAGCAGCAACATACTTTACCATAACAGTCCATTTTAAGGGAGTTGAAGTCCCTCTTTACATTGGACACCAATTGTATGTTTGTAAGAAGACTGAGCCATCAGTGATACCTAAATTAATCCTGGGCATTTCTTAATTCTCAATCTGGCATTTATAGCACAGGTTTCACTCTAAGCAAAAAAGGACTACAAATCCCAGAATTCATTTGATGAGGGCAGAAGAACAAAACAACAACTATTAAAACTCATCTGTCCCCAAGGACTCAGAGCCATCTGGTAACCTTAATCTTTATTGTAAATGGCCATAGACAGTCGCATATTTTCTACCAAATGAAGCTGTCTTTCTGCTTCTGGAAACGAAGTTAGATTACAGCTTGCAGAAATGCCCAGGCCTCTCTTATGAGGAGTAGTTAATAAGTACTAACACCTGGCTGCTTTTATCAGACCACATGAGTACCTCCTATTCACCAGTTGGTGAAGTAATTCAATCTGATCTGTTGAGATGATGGGTTTTGACAAACTGCATAAAAACCTGTCATTAAGGGGAGGACAGGTTATAGTCACTTCTCAGGACATTACACTGCTCTGTATTGTTCACAGCACACAGGATCATTTGACACAAGGGGAGATGAAGGAGATGAAAGCAAGTTTTGTTAAACAGTGGATTAACTACTTATTGCTTGAACAGAACGATAGTATCTGGCCACCAGTTCAATAGTGCCATGTAAATATTGCTCATTGAAAATTTCTGTTTGACTCTTGATACTAATTAGTTGAATGAAACAGGACTTCCAAATAGGACAGAAGCACTGGTTTTACTAAAGAATGTGACGCTACAAAATTCTGTCTCTTTGGGATGAACTTTCAAAGCACTTATGCAGGTAAAATTAGCATATATGCACATAAGTAGCTTGTACTCATGTTCTCGCTATTTTATAAACATCAAAACTACTTACATACTTTAAGTTTTGTGCACACATAAACACGTGAAAAAAAGCAGCAGTCCAGGAACATTCTGGGGTGGGTCCAACAGTTACGTGCATAAGTTGCTATTTTATAAGAGACTTATGCAACGTACATTTAGTAACTTACTTGTGTAATTTTTCACTTGTTAATTATCTTATGTAATTAATATAAGACTTGTTTATTGTGTACTACTGACTGGTTGGGAGGTATAGGTGAGCTAAGGGGGTGCAGGCTGACACAAGACTAGGTGAACTATCGGAGGAATCAGAAAACTGGTCATTTCAATTCCGCGCGCATATTTTAAACTACGACGGCCTATGCGCAGAAATCAAGTTTTCATGAGAGCAAGTCCTACTTTATTTTTGTGTGTAAAATATATGAACATATGTTTTTTTTAATTGGTACGAAAAGTACTTTCCTTAAATACATTGGAATTCTCGCTTTGAATGCATAGGCATGTATGTTGCAGGGTAGGCATACGCGTATTTTATAATAGGTGCGTATCTGATACCTGAGGGTTATAAATGCTATGAAAGATCTCCGAGTGGCCATGAGGAATTGTTTGAAAGTTAATCTCTACTCTAATAGATTGACAGATTCTTTTGCATCATGATTGAAATTCTTTTTCTCTGCTGCCTCTGAATTAACACCTCTCCCAACATCCACCCCCCACCAGGACCCCCTACGCAAACCCATACACACACACAGAATGGGGTATTAAAATCTTCCCCTGCCTAGAGAAGCGGGTAAAATCCTGGCAGCTGCTTTCCATAGGTGTGAATAGTTCCCTTTTTATTTTTATCTTTTTTTTTTTCATTTATTTTGGCAACACCTATAAAACAGTCATGCCAATACATGTTTCTGAATTTGAATCTAATGTGCCGTCTTGGACCACGATGACAGCAGGTGTGCTGGGTTGTGTACACAGTTTTACCTGTGAATGTGCGTATATTTTTTGTGCACAGGTTTTGCTCTCCAGGCAGGAAGTTTTGTGCCCAAAAATATTTGCACATAAATAGGTATAAAGCTATGCCCACAGCTCAGTGCTCCTATATTTAAATCCTGTGTTAATGAAGGAATTAGCTATTATTCTCCAATGCAGAGCAACACATGTTAGTCTAAGGGGCTGAATCTGGAGTTTGTGCTGGGAAGTCCAGTACTCTGAATATATGTGCATAAAATACAATTTGTGAACAAATCAAATTCTTTGCACACAGAATATGCTTTGTACACTGAGGTCCCGATTTTGAAAAGCCTAACTGCTTTGGAAATTCACCTCTATTACAGCAATTTCCAAAAGTCATTTACCTGCATAAAGTAGACTTATGCAGGTAAATCCTATGGACAATTCAATAGCATATATTGTAGCAATTTTCAAAAGCCCATTTACACGGGTAAAGTGCATAAACCTGATTTTAAGCATGCAAATGCTTTTTAAACTCAGGTCCATTGTATGTTACAATAATGCATGAAACTCCTTTGAAAATTACTTCCTAAGATTGAGTTTTGTGCAGATAAATCTTGTTTTATGCACAGAAAATGTTATTTGTGCACACAAAACATGTTTTCTGCAAAATGATATTTTAGGTGAGCTAAGAATCTCTTCTATACACATTTTTGGATTAGCACACTTTTTAAACTCACAATGCATTAGCATACCATTAGCTTACTGCAATCTGGGTGCTCAAGCACTCGCAGGCTCCACACTGAATATCCTTACTGAAGTTGTTGTTGCAGTGGGCTAGGCCAGGACAGGAATGGAGGACAGCAGACTTGGAGCATGGCAGCAGCAGCTCTCTGGAACCTCAAAAAATTTGGTTCCAGGAGCAGTTATTTATCTTTCCTGTACCTATACCTGGACCTGCTTTGTTAAATGATATTAGATTGGAGAAGAATTTAACAATGTTTATGAAAAAGTTAAATCTTGCCCCTAGATTCATCAAAATGCTATAAATAGAGAGAGAGAGAGAGAGAGAGAGAGAGAGAGAGAGAGACTCTATAGAGTCAATGTGACATCCAATATATATGTATATACTACTGTAAGAATAGTATATACTCCCCAAACCCACCCTGAGTTGCTGTAAGAGCAACTCAGGGTGGGTTTGGGGAGTTTACATATAGAGTTAGAGGAATTAACTGCAAATTTGAAATGACTGATGAGTCTCTATCATTTGAACCAATGAAAGGTACCAACAAGAGGAGATGAGACCAGGGGCGGATTGTAGGAAAATATCAGCCCGGGGGATATTTTTCAAAACCGGCCCACGTGTTAACTGTCTGACTCCCTTGTGCACTTTCCCTGCAGGATGTGTTTTAACAGCTCCCAAAAGCACACCAAACTCACCCTTCAGAGGTATATCATGTGACCTGGAGCCTGGCAGAATTGACCCCAAAAAAATCTTTACACAGATTTCACATTTTAACTAAATAGCTACATAGTAGAACATACCCTAGACCAGGGGTGAGCAAACAGAACTTCAGGCCCTCTTCCATCCACGCAATCGATTGCCATCTGTCCCTAAGTCTAGTTACATCTCTCATATATATCTTGGATTCATGGTCTGATATTAAAGTCTCTTGCCAACCAATCATCTCTTGAACTAGTTGCCAAGTAACCACACTGCCAGCAAGTGTCAGATACATACACAGTCTCTCAGACACAACCACCCACATACATTCTTTCAACACCCACTTTGTGCCTGTCTCTCTAACATGAAGACATCCACATTCACACTCAGTGTATGGGTGTGACATACAGAAAGTCACACCCATACACTGCGTTTAAGGGTGTCATTCTGTGTCAGGGAGAAACACACACACACACTCATACTCTCTCTTTCTCTCGATGATACTCTCATTCCATCATTGTGCTACTGCTCATATGCTCACATACAGGCTGATACAGTACAGTGTGCTCCGGTGGAGCGCACTGTTAACCCACGTTTGGATGCGAGTTTTCGACATGCTAGCTTTACCCCTTATTCAGTAAGGGGTAATAGCGTATCGAAAATGCGCATCCAACCTCCCGAAACTAATAGCGCCCACAACATGCAAATGCATGTTGATGGCCCTATTAGTTATTCCCACGTGATTCAGTAAGTAAAATGTGCAGCCAAGCCTCACATTTTACTTTCAGAAATTAGCGCCTATCCAAAGGTAGGCGTTAATTTCTGCTGGCACCGTGATAGTGCACAAAAAAGCAGTAAAAACTGCTTTTCTGAACACCCTCCAACTTAATATCATGGCGATATTAAGTCGGAGGACCCAGAAGTTAAAAATAATTAAAAAAAAATTTTTATCGGCCCGCGGCTCACGGGTTGAAAACCGGATGCTCAATTTTGCCTGTGTCCAGTTTCCAAACACGTGGCTGTCAGCGGGTTTGAGAACTGATGCCAGCAAAATTGAGCGGCAGCTGTCAAACTCACTGACAGCTGCCGCTCCTGTCAAAAAAGAGGTGCTAGGGACGTACCAGTGTCCCTAGCGCCTCTTTTTACCGCGAGCCCTAATTTAAATTTTTTTTTTTACTGAATCGCACGCACAGGAGAGTGGCCTGTGCGTGCGCCGGGAGAGCAGGCGCTCGCCCGCTCTCCCTTGACTTTTACTGTATCGGCCTGATAGTGAGTGCCCACGCATTATGTAAAATGGTTTTGCTTGCTGCCAGCTCTTCCCCAGGCTGCAGCAGCACTCTCCCTTTCTCATTCCCTCCCCTACTCCAGGAGACTCACTGGTTCCACAGCTAGCTGACCCTTTCAGGAGGAAAGACCAGCCTACAGAAGGCTCCCCAACAGTGCACATCACTTCTTCTTGACTCACCCGATCCCTTTTTGTAATTGAAGCTTGTCTCCACGTCTCTGTGCCCCTGCCACCATTCCAGTGCATTCCCATTGATTGTGTGCTGCAGTCTGCTGCTGGAGTGCTTACCTTCTCCATGGGAGAGGCGGGAAGATCAGAAGAATGTCTGTTCCTCCTGGGCTTAAAAAGAAAAATGAAACCCTGGCCGAGACTGGAGAGAGCCATAGGACCCAAAGCGGTACAGCTCCAGAATCCTGCTTTCCCACGTGGATCCAGTACAGCCAGGGCTGGTGCAAGGGTATTAGCCATCATGGGTAAATCTTACAGCCTTGTACCCCAAGCCTCTCCCTCCCATAACAATTACAAATTATGCATTTACAATTGTTTTTACATTAAAAAGGGCATTCAAAGTACAGTCTTATGAGGTAAATGTCTCACTTACAGTATATACATTATATTTACATGCACTGCTGTGGTGCAAACCAGAAAACCCTGCAAAATAAAAAAATAGACATTTGAATCCCATCTTGCATTAAGCTTATTGTAATATATGTTGGATGTGCGCTCGACTATCAGAAAGCCTTGGGTAAACTGAATTACAATTAAAATATAGTAAAACTCCAATACCAAAACAACAATAACAGCCAGCATTAAAATAAAATTGTCACCATCTGTGAAAAGGCAATGCTACAAATATTACACCAGGTCCTAACACACTAATTTAGAAATCAGAACAAGCTAAGCTCCTATAGATCAGTACACAGAATCTGCAAGCTAGCAGAATACCTCAACTCTGTCACACATGCAGAACACAGATCGACCCTTACTAAATGCAGAATAAAGAGATAATAAAGTATAAATAGAAATGTGCAGACAAAAACTGAATTGGAAACTGCAATAAGCCAGCTCTGTAGACAGTGCAGCAATAGAAAAAGTTATTTATTTATTTATTTATTTATTTAGACTCTTTTTTTATACCGAGGTATAGCATGATGCCTTCACTCCGGTTTACATTCTACACAAACCATTACATATAACACATTCGAATGAAAATTAACATGTTTACAAGCAACTAGACATTTCGGACTGTAACCAGCAACTATATACATTTCGGCCTGTAGTAATGATGTATGAACATGCCAATAAAATACAATCCAAGTCAGTTATATCAAGTATGGCCATGAAAGGTTGGTAGATCAGGAAATAGTATAGATGTCGATATTATACCGAAAGTGAGTTAAAGAAACTTTTCAAAGGTGAGATTTGTTAGAGGGGCGGACGAGTTAATGGGAATCAGGGTGGGAATAGAGAGCAGGTAAGTCTCTTCAATAGATAGAGTTTAAATGAGAGATATAAAGAGGGAGGGAGGGAAGTTGAATATGCAGGGAGGGGAGGTAGAAATGAGCTTGAGAAAATTAGTTTACCCAATACCGTCTGTGAAAGTTTGTCTAAATAACCAAGTTTTAAGTTCTTTTTTGAAAGATTTACTGTCGATGATAGAGCCTAGGTAGTTTGGTAAAGAGTTCCATGTGTTTGGTCCTGCGATAGAGAAGGCTCTATTCCTGGTGTTGGATAGTTTAGCAGAGGGTAGGGAAGGTATGACTAGTTTCAGTTTATTGGTATTTCTTGTCGAGCGAGGTGTTTTGTGAAGTTGGATCATACAGTTGAGGGCACTGTTGTCAGATTTGTATATTTCGTTGTGCAGAATGGTTAGGGACTTGTATTTGATCCTTTGTTCGATCGGTAACCAGTGAAGACTCATCAGTACCAGAGTGATGTGATCAAATTTCTTTTTGCCGGTGAGAACCCTGGCTGCAGCATTTTGTAGTAATTGAAGTGGTTTTAATGTTGATCTGGGGAGGCCAATGAGAAGTGAATTACAGTAATCAAGACTTGAGAAGATGAGAGATTGTAGAACGGTTCTGAAGTCTTGTGGGTGTAAAAGTGGTTTAAGGTGTTTTAGTGAAGTGAAGTTTGTGGAAGCCTTCTTTTGCTTTCATTGTTATACATTTTTTGAAGTTTAAATCATTGTCTATCCAGAGACCGAGGTCTTTTACAAAGCTCTTCAGATGGATTATATTGTTATCAATTTGTATGAAAGGCATTGTGGTTATTTGATCTGTGCTGTTTCTTTTGATGAGTATGCATTCTGTTTTGTTCATATTGAGGCATAACTTTAGTTGGTTTAGTTGGTTTCTGATAGAGATGAGGTGTTTAGCTGTAAGGCTGATTGCATCTTCAATAGTGGAGGTTATTGGGATGAGTAGTTGAATGTCATCGGCGTATAAAAAGAATGTGATGCCAAGGCTTGAGATGAACTGACAGAGTGGGAGTAAGTATATGTTAAAGAGGGTGGCCGAGAGTGCGGACCCTTGTGGAACCCCGGTTTCAAGAGGATAGGGGTCGGAGGAGTTGTTATTAAGGGTGACTTTGAAGAATCTGTCTGATAAGAATGAAGAAAACCAGTCCAGAGTCTTGCCTGATAAACCTATGCTTGCAAGTCTTGATATTAATTTTTTGTGATCTACTGTGTCGAAAGCCGCAGAAAGATCAAGTAGGATTAATAAGTGGTTTAATTTATTGTCAGAATCTCTTATTATTTTATTCGATAAATTGAGTAGCAGGGTTTCAGTGCTGTGGTTTTTTCTGAAACCGTGTTGAGATGGATGAAGAATATTGTAGTTTTCTAAGTGATCATTGAGTTGTTTCAAGGCTGCTTTCTCTGTCATCTTGGCAAGTAAGGGAAGGTTTGAGATAGACCGGTAATTGTTCAGATCTTTTGGGTCCAGGTTCTTTTTTTTCAATATTGGGGTGATTGTTGCCGTTTTTAGGATGGTTGGTAGTTGTCCCTCTTCAAGAGATTTGTTGATTATGGCCTCTAAAGTTGGGGCTATAGTATGAGCCATTTCCTTGAAAGCGCGGGTTGGGATAGTATCCAGATCATGCCGGGCTGGGTTAATTTTTCGTAACATCTTTTCTGTTTCAGTATTTGAGATAGGTTCGAAGTTTAACCAGGGTATTATAGTTGATGGGATAGATGGAATTTCAGTAATTGAAGTGTTATTAAAGGAGTCAGTTATTTTGTTTATTGTTTTCTTAAAGAACATGGCAAGGTCTTGACTTAGGTTATTTGTGTCAGCAATGGGGGAGTTTTTATTGTTCTCGTCTATAAGGTTTTTAACTATGTTGAAGAGGGAGTTGGATTTATTAGTTGAGTTTTTTATTTTTAGACTATAATAGTCGCGTTTGGCGATCAGGATCATTTTCTTATAGTTGGCGAGTTATGAGCGGTAACGTTGAAGGGTTGCTGGATTTTTGGCTTTGCACCATTCTTTTTCCAACTTCCTGAGGTTGGATTTCATAGATCTGAGATGATAGTTAAACCAGGGGTTGTTTTTCTCCCTGTTTAGTTTTATCAATTTCATTTTCTCGAGGTTTATGTTGTTTGCAGTTTGCTTTGTAAGATGAAACCATGACTGAGTGGCATTATGTATATTGGATAGGTCTAGATTCATTAGTTGTTTTCCCAGTTCATGTTGAAGTGAGTCGGGATTGAAGGGGGGTCGATATTTGAAAGATAGTCGTTCATTTGTTCTTGTTGATTTGTTGTTAATGACTTGAGTACTGCATTGTATTAGGTAGTGATCTGACCAAGGAACATGTTTGTGGGAGATTTTGGAGTCGAGGAAGAATTGATTGGTGAAAATCAGGTCTAGCGTGTGGCCAGCATTGTGAGTGGGGATGTTTACTAGTTGGGTCAGGTTTAGGCTAGAAAGAATGTCAATCATGGTTTGGCAATTATGGGATCTGGGGTTGGTATCTGTGTGGAGGTTAAAGTCACCAAGTATTATTGAGGGGTTTTTTTGTGCTAATGTTTGTTACTAGGAATTCTAGAAGAGGTGAGATATCGTTGTCAAGGAGCTTGGGTGGGCAATACACTAGAAATATTTGTAGAAGTTCTGAGTCTAGTAGAACAATTCGTATTTCATCGGTAGGTTGTGTGGTATTAGCTTCATGGAGAAGTGTTTTTTTATATGAGTAGGAGACCATCTCCTCTGCGGGATTTGCGTGGGATAGAGAAAATGTCATACGCATTGTTGGTTAGATGATTTGTTAGGACATGATCAGTATCTTTGAACCAAGTTTCTGTTATTGTGAAGAAGTCTGGGTTCTTTTCATGGATCAAGTCTGAGATTATCATGATGCTGACACACACACACACATGTACACAGCAATCATACCCACTGGCTCAAATAGACAAGCACACACACATGCTCAATTACACCCGCTTATGCATACACACATATACTGCAATAAGCCAGCTCTCTAGACAGTGCAACAATAGAAAAAAGAGAAACATCACCATTCCTAAAAGAACATCAAACAATTAAATGAAGAAATATAAATCAGCAATAGTAAAGCCATACTAATAAAAAGAAATATTACAAAGTAGCTGAACATCCAATAATTAAAATCATATAACACTTAAAAATTTCCCAAAAACTCATAAAGTATTTTAAAACAGCAGACATCAGATAACACCCAATAATTAAAACCAATAAGAATTTTAAAAATCCTCTGCTTTTTATACTTTTCAGTCACCCTAAGATTGTTCTGGATTAGTGGGAATGAGGGAGTACACAGACTTTCTGTTCCTTTACATGCATGCTAATACACACACACACAAACATGCACCCACTGACATACATACACACACGCTCCCTTTCACCTGACATACACACACTCCCTTGTACCCACTAACACATATACTCATGCTCCCTCACACCCACTGACACATATACACACATGCTCCCTTTGCTGATGCTGACACACACACACACGTGTACACAGCAATCATACCCACTGGCTCAAATAGACAAGCACACACACATGCTCAATTACACCCGCTTATGCATACACACATATACTGCAATAAGCGGCCTGCAATAAGCGGCCAGATCAAAGAGAAAAAAAAGAAACATCACCATTCCTAAAAGAACATCAAACAATTAAATGAAGGAATATAAATCAGCTGCCTTGCACCCTCTGATACTTACGCACACATGCATGCTCCCTCACACACTCCCACTCTCTCTTTTCCTCGCTACTTCTGAAAATGAAAAAGAAAACAACTTATACTAGTGGGCAGGAGGGATCCAGGCAGTGCCACCAGCTGATGCCCCTACTGTGAGAAAAAGGAGACAGAAAGGCCCAATGCAGGGTGTGGGTTATTTTAGAGGGGATGTCTGCAGATATCAGTCAACGACCTTTACCTGTGGTGAGGCAGCAGCCGGTGGTCTGTTGGCTGCCTCACAAGGGAAAGAAAGCAACGGGGTAGTGTGAAGGAAGGCCTTGGGCGTGTTTTTCACCACCGCAGTGATGCGGGCAGGGACAGGGACCGATCCCATAGCGATCGGCGACGCCGTAGGAATGAAAGTAAAAGAAAAATGCAGGTCCATAGAGCCGTGGCTACAGCCACGGAAAAAGAAAAAAAAACAAAACCAGAAAGGAGTGGAGAGGCTCGGCAGTAGCTCCCGCTCTGTCAGAACAGCTGCTGCAGGCTGGGTGTTAATCGCAGCGGCTCTGCAGGCATGGGGCCGCTGCAATCAACACCGGCGTCACGTGACTGCCCTGACTGGCCCACCGGGGCATGCCCAAAGCTCCGATAGGCCAATCCGCCGCTGGTTGAGACTGCTTTCTCCAAATCATCTCGTCTTGTTGGTACCTTTCAAAGATTCAAATGATTCAAATCTCATCTTTGTGTGAGTTTCTTCACTCCAAATGACATCAAATCTTCACAAGAGTGTACTGTTCTATTCGTACACCTCACTGGATATAAAAGTGGTCCTTAACCCCTACACTACTACCTATACCTCACCTTGAGTTACTAAGTGGGCCTCCTATAGTAGCATAAATAGCTGCTTACTATGATACTGTTATGGTTTAGCGGTGTTTGGGTGGATTCTTGGGTACTGTGGCAGATGACCATGCCCAAGGGGAGGAGCCCCGTGGGGAGCCACAGTACTGGGCTTGACTCAGGATACACAGGAGCCAAGAAAAAGGTGAGGCATAAGGGACGAAGCCGCAATATTTTACATTATGGCTTCATGAAACCAGCCCACATTTTCAGAAATCCCACCGCAGACTCCTCCCCAATCCCTCCCCTTTTAAAAATTTGCATTGCACCATGCGTTATGGTGCTTATCGCATGACTTAAGGCATTTTTGCATGCGTTAAGGCATTTTTCACATGCGAAAATGTGTTAACGCATGCGAAAATGCCATAACGCATTGTACGTTGTCTGGGCATAAGAAATGCCAACAATGCCTGAATGTAATCTACTATGATGCACTGAAAAATAAATAGAAACATAAGGCTATGCACCAAAGTGATGTCATATTGATGTCATCTTCCAGGTGGACAGCACCATTTTTAAAGCTGCTAAAACCAGGACAGGAGTGAGTGCGCTTCACGCCTTATTTCAAGCATTTTACAAGAACCGCTGAAAGGAGGTAAGTGAGGGCCAGGAACAGAGCTCCCCAACTCTGGAAAATTTTAAAGGAGGGGTGGGAGGGGTCCAGGGCAGCCCCAGGCTAAGTTCTGTTTGTGGCCAGAGTGGGGATCAGAAGGGTACGGAGATGCCCAGCCAGGCAGACCTGGGCCCTGGGTTCAACTGTGAAGGTTGGGAGGGTATTCCAGGACAGTGAGAGACCCAGTATTTTTCATATCACATATAAAAATACCTGAAAATTTTGGGGAATTTTCTTATGAGGCCATTTTTTGCTCCATTTGAAACAAAAATGGATTCTAAAGTTGTATTCAGGGCCAGTGCTTCCATTAGGCAAACTAGGATGTCGCCTAGTGCCAAAGTTTTAAAGGTGAAAAGATCCCCCAGCACAAGGATCCGAGGAGGAAGCCAATACTGCCAAAGAAGAAAGTGATATGCTGGAACTGCCGCCAACAGGCAAGTTGGGGGTGAGGGGTGCATGACCAAAAGTTTGCCTAGGGCTCCAAATATTCTTGCACCGGCCAGAGCCATAGCTAGCCTATGGCCGATATGGCCTCAGCCATAGGCACCATCCAGCCAGGGTCACCATCTCTCTCACCCTACAAAACTTTGGGTTCTCATCAGCTGAGCTGCTGAGGGGAGAGGAGCTGCTGTGCTTTCTCCAGGTGTCCTTCATACCCTCAGGGCTGTCATTTGGAGGTGGTGGCCCAGATCACAACAAAAAAAATCAACTCTGCCGCCTTCCCCTTCTGCCCGCACCTGTGATTCCAAAAGCAGCAATACTGGCCCTCCCACTGTACCCCGGCAGTTAGAACCATGGCCTGTGGAGCTGCAGAAAGCAGCATTGGTCTCCTACTCCTGGAAGCCAAGAGGAGCGTGGTCGGCATTGCAGCATTGACCTCCTCCAGTCCCCTACCCACTACACACCCGGCATTAGGAAGAAGGGGGCTGAAGGAGAAACATTGGCCTCCTGCTCCCCCTCCCCCGCCAGTCAGGAGGAGCAAGTACATTATTGTGTGTGTGTGTGAGTGAGAGAGAGAGAGTACAGAGGAGCACACATGTATGTATATGATTGAGAATGTATGTGTGAGAGAATAAAGGAACAATGTATGTGGGTATATGATTGGGAATGTATTTGTGAGAGAGTAAAGAAGCAAATGCTTGTATATGATTGAGCATATGTGTGAGAGAAAGAGCAAAGGAGTGAATGTGTGTATATATAGGGGCGGATTTTAAAAGCCCTGCTCGCGTAAATCCGCCCGGATTTACGCGAGCAGGACCAACAAAAAGTACGCGAAGGCGCACTTTCTTAAAATCTACCCCATATAGTGAGCATATATGTGTAAGAGAGCAAAGGAGCATGTGTGTGTATGTGTGTGTGTGTGTGTGTGTGTGTGTTTGCATATATGATTGAGCATGTATGTGTGATTGAGGGCAAAAGAGCACATTTTTATGTATATGATTGAGAATGTATGTGTGAGAGCAAAGGAGTGTGTTTGTGCTTATATGATTGAGCATATAACAGAAATGTGTGATTGTGCATGTGTGAGAGAAAATGAGACTGTGTGTGTATGAGCATATGTGTATGAACATGTGTCAGAGAGCAAATGAGTGTGTGTAAATGATTGAGCATGTGAGAGAACGAGCATATTTGTGTATGATTGAGCATGTGAGAGCGTGAACGAGCATGTGTGTGTATGATTGAGCATAAGAGAAACCGAGAAATTGAATGAGCATGCTTGTGTGTGTGTATGTCATAATGTGTGAGACAGAATAAGCATATACATGCATATATGGTTCAGCATGTGAGCAAATGAGCGCATGTGTGTTAGAGAGAAAGAAGAAAGTTTGTGTCAGCAGTCCCCTCTCCTCTCAAGGTTAATCTGAGACAATCTCAGAGCATCTAGAAATCAAAAGTTCACAGGTATGGAAAGCAGGAGATTTTGAAATCCTTATTAGTTTTAAATGATAGGATGTTATTTGATGTATCTGCTGTTTTGAAATATTTTATTGTCATTTGGAAAAGTTTTAAATGAGTTTTTAATTATTGGATGCCGCTCTATTCATCAGTTGTTTTGACATTTTTTTTACTATGGTTTTACTATTATGATTGATGGTTTTTATTTATTGATTTTGTTTGATGTTTTATGAAGACTGGTGATGTTTCTGTTTTTCCTTTGTTACACTGCATATAGTATCTGGCTTGTTGCAGTTTCCAATTCAATTTTTCTCAGCATGTTTTTATTTATACTTTATGGTCTCTTCATTCTGTATTCAGTAATAGTCTGTCTGTGTTCTACATGTGTGACTGAGGTAAGGTATTTCTGTGTATGGATTTATAACAGACCAGTTTGTTTTGTTTTCCTAATAGGAGGTGTATCAGTGTTTTAGGACCTGGTGTAATACTTGCAGTGTTGCCTTTTCATAGGTTGAGTTGTTACTGTTTGAGTGTTAACAGTTAGTGTTGTTTTGAAATTGATGATTTACTATATTGTAATTGTAATTGTAATTCAGTTTACTCAAGGCTTTCCCAGGCCAAGCTCATACCCAAAATGTGTTACCATAGGCCTAATACTTTTTTTTTTACTTTTTTTGTAGGGTTTTCTGGTTGGCACCACAGTAGTGTATGTAAATATAATATACATGTTATCAGTGATATTTTTACTCCAGAAAGTCCTTTTTCATGTGAAATCTGTTATTATAAATGCATAATTTCTAATTGTGTGTGGGGCGGGCACAACCTGGAGAGAAGGGGGGTGCAAGTCTGTAAGCTTCACCTAGGGTGCCTACTACCCATACACTGGCTCTAGGGATGGGTGGAAGTAATGATTGGCTGGAAGGTGACTGTGGAAGATGAGAGAGGAGGAAGAAGAAGAAAGAAGATTTGGGGGTAAGGGGTTTTCAAGAGCAAGGATGCAGTTGTTGAGGGGAAGGACAAGGGGACTAGAGAGCTGGAGATGGTAAAAGGATCAACTCAATGAGGGGGAGATGGAGGACTAAGATGAGAGATTTAGCGAGATGTAGGATTGGCATAGAAAACTGGAGAGAGAGAGAAGAGGGATGAAATGTAGATGAGTGGTTAGAGAGCAGAGATAAAGACAATGAAGAAAAAGGAGAAGAAAAGAGAAAGATCAATATTAGACCAAGATGTTGGGAAGGAACTGAAGAAGACAGGAGAGATGATGAAATGGAAAATGAACTGGAGACCCTGTAAAGAAGTTAGGAAACCAACAAGAGGAAAGCAGTATAAAGAGATGAAGACCAAAGTGATTAGAAAAATCAAACATCCAGACAGCCAGGGTAGAAAAAAACATTTTATCTTAATTTTAGTGATGTGTCCTACGAATGCCGGTATATAAAAATGTTAAATAAAATAAAATAAATAAAATATCAGCTTTAGGAATGTGCAGCTTATGATATCTTTTATTTTGCACACTACAGGAGGAAATGTATTTCTCTTTCTCTTTCTCTGGTGTTGCATGGCATGCAGAGTCTGGTTTTTGGAGGTTTCCAGTTCTGTTTTTGAATAAAGGCTCATGATGATGCCAGGATTCCCTTACTGGATCCAATTGAGCTGATAGCCCAAAGGAGCAAGAGGAAACTGCTGGGTCAAAATCAAAGCTCCTACATGTAACAGTTTTCTGGTAGGGAGTTCCAGAGCGTAGGGCCTGCAATTGATATAGCTCTGTCTCTTGTTTGTTTTTGGTGGTAGTTTTTTATAGATGGGATTTCAAGTCAGCCTTTGTTATGAGATCTTAGTGATTGTGTAGGGATATGAGGATTAAATTTTATTCCTAGTAATTCATTGTTGGGATTCAAGTTATGGTGAATTATTGTTAGAATTTTGTAGATGATTCCAGATTGCACTGGGAGCCAATGTAGAGCAGCCAGGGTCAGAGTGATGTGATCAAATTTTCTTTTTCCGATTAGGAGTCTGGCCACTGCATTTTGAAGAAGTTGGAGAGGTTTAAAGTGATTGGCTGGAAGTCCAAGGAGAAGGGAATTACAATAGTCTGGTTGGAGAATATAAATGATAGTAGAACGGTTCTGAAATCTGATAATGTCAGAAGGGGCTTCAGATGGCTTATTATTTGTAGTTTGAAGAAACTGGATTTGATCAGTTTGTTTATGTGAGGTTTCATGGATAAGTTTTCGTCGATTTGGATGCCAAGGTCTCATACTTGTGTTGCAGGAGTTAGGATGTAGTTTCCTAGATCAATGTTGGGAGGAGTAGTTAAAGGTGGATTTTTGCTTAGCCAGATTATTTCGGTTTTTTTGGGATTCAGTGAGTTTCAATTTTTGCAAGATTTTCTTTAATGGTGATCATATATTCAGATATAAGAGAAGTTGTTTTCTCAAGTGAGTTTGTAATAGGGATATAGAATTGAAGATCATCAGCATATAGAAAGACATTTAAACTAAGGTCAGTTAATTGTTTGCATAAGGGCAGCATGTAGATATTAAACAGCGGAGTCTTACCATGAAGTAATACAGAGGCATTATGATATTCTCTGTTTCATTCTCCATTCCTTTCCTAATAATTCCTAGCAATTTGCTTTCTTGGCCGCTGCCGCACATTGGGCAGACAATTTCAACATATTATCCACAATGATGCCTTGATCCTTTTCCTGGGGGTTGACTCCCAATGTGGAACCTTGCACTGTGTAGCTATAATTCGGGATGCTCTTCCCTACTTGCATTATTTTGCATTTGTCCACATTAAATGTCATCTTCCATTTGGAAGCCTATCACCCAGTCTTGTACAGTCCTGCAATTTCTCACAATGTTTTTTTTGTCATCTCACTCATTGTTCCTGTCTCTAGGTCATTTATAAATATGTTAAAAAGCAGCGATCCCAGTACAGATCCTTGGGGCACACCAATATTCACTTTTCTCTATTGAGAAAAATGACCATTTAGCCCTATTCTCTGTTTTCTATCTCTTAACCATTTCTCAGTCCACAATAGAACATTGCCTCCTATCCCATGACTTTTTAATTTCTACAAGAATCTCTGATGAGGTACCTTGTCAAACACTTTTTGAAAATCCAGATGCACTGTATCAGCTGGCTCATTCTTATCCATATATTAATTAATGCCTTCAAAAAATGTAGTAGATTGGTGAGGCACATCTTCCCTTGGCTAAATCCATGTTGACTTTGTCTCATTAATAATCTTGTTCTTTATAATAGTTTCAACCATTTTTCCCAGCACTAACATCAGGCTCACCAGCCTGTAACTTCCTGGATTACCCCTGGAACCCTTTTTAAAAACTGAGGTTACAATGATCACCCTCCAATCTTCAAGTACCATAGCTGATTTTAATGATAGTTTACAGATTACAAATAACTGGTCTGTAATTTAATTTTTCAGTTCTTTCAGCATTCTGGGATGTTTACCATCTTGTCTAGATGATTTGCTACTCTTTAGTTTATTAATTTGCCCATTTACATCTTCCAGGTTCACTGAGATTTCAGTTCCTCTGAATCATCATCTTTAAATATCACTTCTGGCATGGGTATCTGCCTTACAGCTTCCTCAGTAAAGACCGAAGCAAAGAATTCATTTAATCTCTCTGCTATGGCCTTGTCCTCCCATAGTGTCCCTTTTACCCCTTGATCATCTAATGGTCCAACTGACTCCCTTGTAGGCCTTTTGCTTTGAACGTACCTGAAAAACTTTTAATGAGTTTTTGCTTCCACAGCAAGCTTCTTTTCAAATTCTGCCCTTGCCTTACTTGCATCTAATCTGCCAGTGCGTATGCTGTTTTCTGTATTTAATTCAGATCCCTTTTCCATTTTTTGAAAGATGTGTTTTTGGCTAGAATAGGCTTTCTCATCTCATCTTTTAACGATGCTGACAACCATGGGCCTTTTTTCTTTTTTTTAATTTATTTTTAACAATTATAACATTTACAACACATGAAATAATCATATATACAGATATTTCAAATATACCCAAAACAATCCTATTCACAAAGTAAATACTTCAGTGACTGAAAGTATCTGATCTAGCCCACATCTAGGGGAGTAAAGAGAATGAGACTTAAGTGCGTGTCACTTTGTTAGCACATCCTATTCCTTTAACCTAACTGAGAATTTTGAATCTTATCCCTTATGAAACGCTGCAGCTGTGAAGGATCAAAAAAAATAAATTTATTTGTTTCGTAAGTGATTTGACACTTACATGGGAATTTTAAAAAATATGTAGCACCTATATCCAAAGCTGCTTGCTTTAAAGATAGAAATTGTTTCCGCCTAGCTTGTGTAGCTCGGGATACATCAGGAAAAACCTGAATTTTTTGGTCACAAAAGTCAAAAGTTTTATTTTGAAAATATTTACTATAAAATAATCCTTATCTTTTTTTCAATAAAAAGGTGACCAGCAAGGTAGCTCAGGATGCTATATTATCCAAAGAATCTTCAAGGAAAGTTGACACTCCAGGACTCCCTAGTGTGTCAACACCTCCTTCAACAGCTTGAGACATTTTCCTTTGGGGAAGATAATACATTTTTGAGATCACTGGAATATTCTGAGTTTTATAGGAAAGAATTTCAACTACATACTTCTTAAATAATTCAAAATCTGACATTAATCTAGATATTGGGAACTTTAATAATCGCAAGTTATGAGATCTCATTTTGTTCTCTATTAATTCCATTCTAGCATATAATACCAAATTATCTTTTATGAAGGATACATTGGTTGCTTGTATATTTTTTACCATTGGGTTTAAATTTGTGGCAACCTGCTCCAGTTTATCAGTCCTATTATCTAGGTCCACTAATTTCTCCCTTGTTTCTACTGAAAACGTATGAATCTTAGATACAGTACCTGACATTTTCTTATCAATATTCATTATCAATCTCCACAAATCTAACATTGATACATTTTCAGGTTCAGACAAATGTTCTTCAGCTATACTACCTAATTCAAGGACAGATGGACATGGAACAATATTTTCCCTCAAAATATTCTCATTGCCCATGATAGCTACACCTTCTTGTATATTACCCCCAGTGTTGTCAGCCACACTCAACACAGTGTGGTTTTCACCCACATGGGATGCAATATTAGTACCTACAACCAAGTTGCCTTCCATTATAGGATTTAAGGAAGAATGTTGTATGGACTTGGGGGTTAGGGGTACTTCTAAAGAGGAGTTCACCTCTATTATCCCTCCCCCCCCCTCCCCCCGAATGGACTCCCTCATTCTTACTATGTGGAAGTCCATTGGTCCAATCCTTTTAGACTGTGGAGAGATAGGCGATGAAGTATAAAGGGGTGCACCCCTTCTGAAGAAAAATATGGGCAGAAAACGCAAGTCAAAAAATTATACTCCATGGGCCTTTTTTCTACCTTTTTTAATATGTGGAATACATTTGATTTGGGCTTCCAATATGGTATTTTTAAACAATAACCATGCCTCATATAAACTCTTGACTTTTATAGTTGCTCCTTTCAGGTTTTCCTAGCCATTTTTTTCTTTTTCTTATAATTTCCCTTTTAAAGGTTAAATGCTATTGCAATAGATTTCCTTATTGTCCTCCCTCCATTTATCAAGTCAAATTTGATCATGTTATGATCACTAATGTCAAGTCGCCCTAACACCATTACAACTTGCACTAAATCATGTGTACAACTAAGGATTAGTTCTAAAATAGCTCCCCTTCTTGTTGCTTCTCGTACCAACTGCTCCATGAAGTCGTCATTTATTTCATCTAGAAAATTTGCTTCCTTAGCATATCCTGATGTGAATTTACCCAGTGAATACTGGGATAAGTGAAATCATTCATTATTATTGTGTTGCTAATTTTGCTACCTTTCCTAATTTCTGTTATTTGATTATCTATCTGTTCATTCTGGCCAAGTAAATGGTAGCACACACACAATGATATTCTATTTCTGTTCTCACATAGAATTTCTACCCATAAAGACTCTACAGTGTATTTTGTTTCCTGTATAACTCCTGTTTTAAGATGATTCAGTCACAAATTCAGTATTTATTCATTTAACTACAGGTTATCTTAATACTTTCTAAGATTGCTTAATAATAGTAACTATTGGGACTTAGGAAAATTTATGACCAGCATATATTTGCTAAGTTTGTTACATAAAAACTTTATATCATATTTTAAAAAATACATATTTCTGAAAGGAAAGTGTATTCTGCCTCTGCTATGCATTTCCTATGCATAGCTTAAACAGAACTTGGTCCTTACTCACAGGCAGAGGAGGCTGCATCTTCAAACTTTATTAATAGGCAAAACAAGGGGAGGTCAATATTCAAAGTCATTTAAATAGATAACCCAAACGTTATCCATCTAAATGGCAAATAAGGAATATTCAACTACTTACCCAGCTAAATTATAGCCGGATAACTACTTATCTGGCTGTATTACAGCTGGATAACTATTTATATGACAATAATTGAGCCGGATATAAAAGGGACTTTTCAAGGGTGTTCTAGGGAGGGGTTGAGTTAGCCAGCTAACTTATGAATATCAATCGCATATATCTGGCTTATTAGCCAGCTAACACTAGACCTGCTTCCGAGCAGGTCTAAAGCGATCCAGCCCTGTCTGGCCAGATAACATGCTAATTAATCAGAGATCTTTAAAGATATCTGGCTAAGTAGAACTGTCAAAAATGAAAACTAATAAAATACATACAGTGAGCCATCGCCATCCCCACCCTCCCTCCCAAAAAAATATCTTGTAAAGGCACTTTTGGGCCATGCCCTCCTCACCTCCCCAACTCTTTAAAATATAAACAAGATCCCCTCCGTCCAAGTGTATCAGAAATTATCAAAGCAGGCTGCGTGTTCTCTTCCTTCCCACCCACCAGTGTTTACTCTGTGATAGTGCTGCCACCCTCTTCCCCAACCCCCCCCCCCCCCCAATCCCCCAAATTAATTTGTCGGGGGCAAGTTACCCCTTATTCCACTCCCCGTACCTCCACACTGCTATATGAGAGACAGTGTAAGCTTACGTTAACATGCTTCCAGCACTGCCTCTAGCTCTCTGGATAGTTAGCAGGATACCTTTAAGCAAGTATATTCAGTGGGATGTTTATCCCTCTGAATATACAGGACAAGATATCGGGTTAACTTGAGCCAGATAACTTATCAACTAAGCGGCCTACTGAATATTGGCCCCATGAAGTCTTACTGAGCATAAACTGGAGATAATAGCAACCAGCATAGTCTTGTCCACGGAAATATGGATAAGTAAAATTAGATTAATTCCATAGGATTAGCCAGGTTAGCTGCTGATGTCACATAGGCCTGTACAGTACTGATCAGTGCGGACTGAAAAACACAGGGCACTCCCAGGCATCCTGCCTCCAGTCAGAAGTTAACCCTTTCGAGCCAGTTGTACTGAACATAGCAAAAGCTGTGAACATTCACGCCAACCACCAGTTGGCAGTATAACTGTAAACAAGAAACTGTGCAGAGTAAAGCATGAACAACAGCATCATCAATAGAAACAAAAGCTACTGTAAAAGCAGGACACTGTAAAAACAACAACAGTAAATAAAAAGGAAAATACCTGTGGAGACAGGGCAATGTGTATCAAGGAACTGTTATGTAAATTGGGTTTATGCTGCCTTCTTTTGTCTCATAATAAATTATCTCCTCTTTTGAATGTCTCTGCCCAACATTATTCCTTTCTGGATATGTGTCTTCTGGATGGCAATATACACTTCTAGAATTGGTGGGGGAAGAAAAGTCTAGGTATACTGAAAACATGAAATCATCACAGAAAGCATAAAATAAAGAAAGTATGTCAGTTTTCATACAAAAACATACAAAATTAATGCAGAGTGGAATTCTGCAGAGATGAAAAGAGAAATGCTTATATTCAGAAAGTGTTGCCAGAAATTGACACAGTGGAAAACTCGGTCCAGGAATATATCAGCGATACTACAGTTATATCTCATAGCTATATATATTTTTCTTTTTTTTATAAAGAGAGAGAGATAGATCAATCTATATATTTATCTCTATATATCCATATATACTGTATCTATTTCTATATAAATCCTGGGAAGGAATTGTGATCTACTGACCTATAAGCTAGGCATGCTCCTGATAGCCAAAAGTTCATATCCAAGTTTCCTACTAAATAGTTGTATAAACATGGGTAAATCCTTTTATTTTCATGCCTCAGTTTATTAGATACACATAATAATAACACTTTTCTCAATTTCCGAAGTCTAATGCTCCATGCAAGTCCGGTCATTAATGGCTTGTCAAATTGAAATAAGACCCTAGTTGTATAAGTGTAACTAGTCTGCCCATTCACAAAATATGCATTGTAGTGCACTCTTTAAATTTAATCCTAATAACCAGGGGTGGCCAACTCTAGCCCTCAAAAGCCACAAACAGGCCTGGTTTGCAGGATATCCACAATGAATATGCATGAGAGATATTTGCATGCATTGCCACCACTATAAGCAAATATATCTCATGCATATTCATTGTGGATAAAATTTAAAGAGTGCACTATAATGCAGATTGTTTATCCTGAAAACCAGACCTGTTTGTTTCTCTTGAGGACTGGAGTTGGTGATCCCTGATCTAAACAGAAAAGCAATATAAATCATCTTACTATTGATCAACCCATCCTCAACTTAAGGCATGGGAGCCAATGTACTAAATTACAAGAAGCCATTTATAGCATGGTAACCATGCATTAAATATGTTGCCATATGTTTAGACACAGTAAATGTCTTTATCATGACTACAATAAGTGTTATCAAGGTTGCCTATGCAAATATGGTAATAAGGCATGCTAATGAAAAATAACAAGGAATTAATTATGCCACTCAATGAGTCTACAAGCTGTGCAGATTAGCATGCTATTCCACAAAGATTGCAAATGTGTGCAGCCACTGGCAAAGGTGTTTTTGCTCAGAAAATGTACCATCATAGGACTCTGCTTTAGATGGGGAAGACCACTTTCTTCTGCTTGTGGGGAAGCAGTAATTAATGCACCTTCAGAAAGAAGGAGGCTGCTTTCACCTGGTTTAGCACAACAGGGAAGTCTTCTGGGTGCAAGAGGTCAGGCTGGCAGATGGCAAAAGGCTGGCACAGACATGTTGAAACAGATATGGGCAAAGCTGGCAGATAAACACAGAGCTGTACTCAGGCAATTTGGCACCTATGGCCAAGTAAAAAAAATGTGCCCTCATCCTATGCACAACAATTAACAATAAATAGAGGGGGCAAGGAAAAATCGAGTGGTACAATCAAACATTAAGAAAAAAGAAAATTGAGAACCGCCAGTTACATTATATTTACTGGTTCAACTACAATGAAGAATCTACCAATGCCCGTAGTTGGGATGACTCAAAGAAAATATAATTAACATTATTATACCTAACCAAACATTTACAAGGGTAGTGAACTACAAAATGACCCCCCTTAGACTGTACCTCGGAGCACAATAGTAAAAATTTCTTCTGCCGAATTTGGGTAACCCTTGTTAAATCGGGGTAAACCCAAATTTTTTGACCATAGAACAATAGGGAATGATTACGAGGAAAAAGCGCAAGACGTTATCTCTATCTGTAAGAAATGCAAATGTAACTAATAGCGTCCCTCTATGTGTGATTTCAACTTCTTGAGAATTTTGCAGGAAGTCTGACAAATCCAGTGGAACTCCAAAGTGGATTATCTCCTTAAGAATCCTCAGTCTGTGGTTTAGGCAAAAAATAAGCCTTAATTATCATGGGCATACCTGTATCTGAAATTTTAAGAATTTGAGAAAGATAATTCCTAAATAATTCCACAGGAGTAAGTTCTTTTATTATAGGAAATTAATAATCCTCAGATTTAGAGAATGTAAAGTGTTCTCAATGTTCTCAACCTTTTTAGAATGAATTAAATCAGATTGCACTAAATGCTGTTGAACTTTTTCCTCTGTTGACATTCAGGACTTCATTTCTTGAGCAGACAAAATAGCTGAATTCTGTGTAAGGGCAATATTAGTTTCAAATACCACCGAAATAAGTGAAGATATAGATGTATATGGAGATCGCTATGAAGAAAAACAGTGAGCATGAGGCCCGCCCCCTTGTGATATCATCCAGCCCAGTGTCGAGTCGGTAAACGGCGCCATTCCTCCTGGCACTGAGGCAGAGGTAGCTGCCCACCAGCACCGGGCACTTTTGAGATGCTTCACTGAAGAGAAAAGCTAAAAAAAAAAAAGAAAAAAATCAGCTTTTAAAATGTGAATGGAGATTGCTATGAAGAAAAACAGTGAGCATGAGGCCCGCCCCCTTGTGATGTCATCCAGCCCACCGTCGAGCCGGTAAACGGCACCATTACACCTGGCGTCGCACGCCGAAGGGACGCGACAAAGGGGCACTCCCCTTTGTGCACCCCTTCGTGCAACCCTTGGTGCTGCTACCTTTTTTCATTTTTTTTCTTTTTAACTTCTATGTTTCTTCCACTTTTGTTTACCTTTCTCCATGTTTTTGTTAGTTGTTATCCCTTGTTAACAATTTTCATTGTTATTAATGTTAAATGTATTTGACAAAGGTAACTTTTTTTCCTGCATCTCCTGTTTTAATGTAAACCGGTATGATTTGTATATTATATAAGAATGTTGATATATAAAAATTAAAAATAAATAAATAAATAAATAAATAAATGTATCCAAACAAACCAAAGCATTCCAGAGTACGTCTAAGGTGATAGTAGCTGGTCTAGATAATTTTAATTTGCCAACCTGTGCAATTGCTTCCTCTCCATCGGTCCGGGGAAAAAGCCTGCTGAGCCCAACAGCGAGTGGCTGCTCCACATCAGCAGGCATGGAGGCGATCGTACCATGGCCCCTAAGAATAGAGGCCTCTTCCACAGCCTGCACTGATGCCGTCGTCTCAGACACAGCACCAGCTCTCCCCGCAGCCCCCCACTGTGCACATGAACCCAACAGGCTCCCATGGACATTTTCCAAAGTTATCGCTGGATTAGAAGCAGAGGGTGTTACTGTTGTTCCCGGGCTAAGGGAGATCTCAACGGCCAGCAGGGAGGGGCTCCGCTCGACGTCCTTCTCTGCAGTAGCCATCAATTCGGGAGCCCCAACTGGTGTCGCACCAAAGAACTCCTCGATCTTCAGTTGATCTGAGCTAGGTAAGGGAGAACTGGATACATTCTCCCTAAGTCTGGCCTTACGTTTAGTGTGAGGCATTTTCAATCACAGATAAAAAACAAGTAAGAAATATCACCGAGGAGAGCTTCTTAGCGTTCTTCTCAATTAGTGGCCATCTTAACACTGGCTACCACCTACCCCTAACATATTCTAATATACAGTGTTAAGCAATAGGGGTTGAAAAAGGATTGTGTGCCTTTAAACCATATTGTCATGCCTTTTTCTCTTCTATTGAATTGTAAGATTTTTGATTATATTAAACTAATTAGGGTCTAGATTTAATCGACAACAAAACTCCATCCACTACCAGACACATTGTGATGTACCATAAAATCCTAACAAAAACACACTCAGAACCATTTTAGCAAACTGCCATACTATAAGAGCACTAACACTCAAGACTCACAAAACAACAACTTTACCTATGAAAGGGCATCACTACAAATATTATTACAGGCCCTAGAACACCAATGCTCCTCCTGGAAAAACAGAGCAAGCTATAGATCCTTACGCAGACACTACATGTTAGCAGAATCCTTTGCAGCAGTCACACAAGCAGAACACATGCTAACCCTTATCTAATACAGAATAAGGGACCACAAACTGGAAGCAGAAACATGCAGACAAAAACTAAAATGAAAACCCCAAGAAGCTAGACACTATGGGCCGGATTTTAAAAAGCTTATGCGCGTACATCCAGAGGATATACACGAGTAACCTGTTTTACATGCGCCAGGCCTATTTTTAAAAGGCCCGGCGATGCGCATAAAGCCCCGGGACGTGTGTAAGTCCCGGGGCTTTATAAAAGGGGTGGGATGGTCTGGGGGTGGGGTGGGGGTGGGACCAGAGGCCTCTGACAGAGCGGCCATTGCTGCTGTGTTGGAGGATTGTGTGCCGGCAGGTGCAAAAAAGTAAAATCAAAAATTTTTTGGGGGGGGGGTTAGAGTAGGGTTAGGGGGAGGAAAGGTTAGGGGAATGGGTGGGCAGGTCAGATTAGGGGGGACGGGAATGGGGGAAGGCACCCCCTTGTGAGCGCCGACCCCTAATTTTATAACTTGTATTGGGAAAGGGATAGCATGTATGTGTTCATCTTGTATTGGCAGCCCCCACAGTGGGCTGGCAGTGCCCTTGAGCCATGGTGCCTATGGCTGTGGCCATATTGGCCATAGGCTAGCTACAGCTCTGATCTTGAGTATTCTGTACAATTCTGGTCACCACATCTCAAAAAAGATATAACAAAATTTAAAAAGGTACAGGGAAGGTTGACCAAAATGATAAAGGGTATGTAATGATTCCCCTGTGAGTAGAGGCTAAAGAGGTTAGCGCTCTTCTGCTTGGAGAAGTGATGGCTGAGGGGAGACATGATAGAAGTCTATAAAATAAAGAGTGAACAAGTAAACGTGAATCGGTTGCTTACTCTTTCAAAATGTACAAAAACTAGGGAACACACAAGAAGTTACTACGGTAGGTAATATATTTAAAACAAACAGAAAAAAATATTTTTTTATTCAATGCATAATTAAACTCTGGAATATGTTGCCGGAGGATGTGGTAAAAGCTGTTAGAATAGCTGGGCTTATCCCTGGGATAAGCAGCATGGAAACTATTGACTTTTTGGGATCCTGCCAGGTACTTGTGACCTGGATTGGCCACTGTTGGAAAGAGGATCCTGGGCTTGATGGACCTTTTGTCTGACCCAGCATGGCACATCTTATGTTCTTATGTTCTAAAAAGCGAGAAAAGGTATAGCAGTAATGGGTTAAAGAATCCTGAGGTGCAGGGATTTGTCAGCATTATTAAATCAGGCTTTACAGTGCTGGTTGCAAGCAGCAACCACTGAATTATATTTATATAATCGTTCCATAAATAATATGTGTTTTCACAGCAGTCACAAAGTCTGGAATTTATGTGCTAATTACAGATCTCAAATCATCGCCACGCAGATTAGCAATTAAAACTGAAATATTTTCATATACAAAGCAAATTCTGCATTCCTAGGAAGAGATATGAGAGATGTTGGTTAATATTTGATCAGTAAATCTGAATATTTTATGTTTTGAAAACAATTGTTTCACTTTAGTTGTCCCTACATATGCTATCTTTAAAGCAGAGAGCATTTTAGAGCTTGGTGCCATGTTGCATTTTCGTGAGATTACACCTTTCCAGTAGTTCAGACTGAAGAAATTCAAAGCATTCAAAGCATCCAATAGAAACTGAAGATCTCAGAAAGTGATATTGACAACATGAAAATGTCTGCATGTGACTGCTGTCTTATACATTATTTAAAAAAAACCATAAATTTAAAATCATATGCTGACAATGCAGTACAGAAAAAAGGCAAATTTTGGAAAGTTATTGAATAATTGAGTAGATGACTTTATGATTAGAACTAATTGGTTCCCAATAAGATGCTGTTCTTACCAAACGTTTTCCCATGGTAGGGTTTGCTTGAAGCAGGTGAAGGGCTATGATATCCATAAAATAGGAGAATAAGATTTACTTGAATTAATATCATGAGTACGCAGAATGATTGATGGTCTTTAAAAAAAAAAGACCCAGATAGGTTTCATCTTTCTTCAGATTTTATCACTAACTTGTTCTTAGTCATGTGCAATCACTAAGGCCGAGAGAGGTAACAAGTGTTTGATATATGATTCTTAAGCCACTTTTGGCATATCTGCATTTATTTTAAGCTGCACTCATACTTGATACTGCTCTCTGTCATGTATAATGTTCTTTACATTATTTTTTTTTTCTCCTACAGGATGGGAACATGTACTCTTGGGGAATGGGTCAAGAGGTAAGCTAAAGTCTGTAATGATAACTTTGCCAAAAATAAACTGTAAAAGTAAAAATAGTAAAGCACTGGGAACATTTCTATTAAAGATTAAAAGGCTTATGAGTGATGAAAGGTCAGCACCTCCCTTTCAAAACCTCATAACTTTTAATTATTGCGCACAGATGCAGATTTTTCAAAGCAATACTGATTTCTGAGAATATCTCCTTCATTTCATTTCAACCTATCCTTCATAATTTGCAGAGAACAGCAAAAGTTCCGGGTCATGTCAAAAGGAAAGCTCAGAAAAATCTCCTGATTTATCCATACAACATTTCCAGAAAAGCACAGTCTAACCGAAAGCTTTCCAAATGCTACTGCGTCTTTTTATATATCACAAAACCCTCCAATATCTTAATCAGTGGTTGAGAACATTTCCTTATCAGTAGCATGCTTGTGAAAGATGGTGTGTTTTTCCTGTAAGGTGTCTGGCAGAGGTCCAGGAACAATAAAGGGAAAAGAAAACGGTGAAACGATGGAATAGCATTGTGGTGCAACCCTCTTCATTTTGAGAAAATACTATCTGCCCTGTTTGTTCTGTTCAGGCAGATAATAAGCAAGCCCATGGGATGCCAGAAAGGTATGGATGTCTCATCACCCACACACACTCACTCACACACATACACACACTCACTCACTCACACACACACACACTCCCTCACACACACACATATAGAAGATAGATAGACAGATAGATATTTCAGGTTATCTCCACATGATTTTGTCTCATGCAAAGTTTAATTCTATTTATGTTTTCACAATTTAAACACTGTCACGACATTGTTTAAGAAAATCAAGGGCAGTTCTTAGCAATTAATTTCTTCAGTCAATAGTATTCTCAAACTGGGAAACTCCCCTTAGACCTGGGAGCCACAACAAGAAGAAAAAAAAAAAAAAGCCCAAGTGAGCGAAAGAGCAAGACAATTCATTAGATGACTCTGCAGCAGCTCAAAGTGGCGGGCAGGAGGGGGGAGGGATGTCAGCCCTCGCTCCCGTGCTTCAATACTAATGAGAGTCATTGCATATTCATAACCCCAAATACAGTCAGCTTCTTGTAAAAACTTTTGTCACCAAGGCTTCATGGCAAAAGCAAGATCTTTTCGTGCCATGCCATTTCTGGCAAGTGTGTGCAACAGCAAGATTGATTGTTTTGCAACGGAACTTGACAGGGAACTATAGGAGACGCTGCCCCCAGGGTCCCAGAACTAAGCTTGGTTTGATTACAAGGTCTGAAGTAATCAAAGAAAAGGCAGAAAGAAAAGAAATCATCTTTTTTTTTTTTTCTTTTTTTTTTAAACGATAAAGAAATGCTCCAAAGCTGTAGTTTTCCTTATTGAGCATTCTGGGTAATTATCTGCCAGGAGTTTCAAACAGTTCATACCAATTTCTCTCTGGGATGAAGAAGAATAGAAAGCCCTGGTAAACTTGTTTCCAGGTTGCATGAAGACTGCTGCATGTCTTAATGGAGAGCAGATCTCTGGAGCTCTCTGAAGTTGCATGTCAGAATCAAGAGCGAAGCATGGCTAACAAAACCTGTCAGATATGAAAATTAGGTCTGTCAAGGGTCACGTTATCCCGAATTCACGTCTCTCGTTTTTTATTATTATTATTTATTTAAGGAGGCTATCTATATAATAAACTTGCAGATAAATCCTTAGGATACACTACATTGTTACCAATTGACCCCAGCATACCTGGTTGCTGGGGCAGCTATTAGCATCCCCCGGAGTCAGAGAAGGAAAGTGTATGTTTCAGCACCCACTTTTGAAAAAGCCTTGAGCATTTTCTCACTCATAATGATGTCTTCAGCTGGAATGCCAACACATTTCTATATCTTTTTTGACAGGCAAGCAGACTATAAAATATACATAAAATTAAATAAAACACTACATTAAAACAAAGGTTGGAAAATCAGATGACATATGGTTTTAACTATCTCCAAATGCACATGAATATAAATATCCACATGAATATAGAGAAACCATACCATTTCTGGTATTTTTTCCCCCCAAAACTTAACTATTGCATATTTTATTCTCATGTGTATAAGCTTTGACAATAAAGGACACCAATAGTTATGATTGATTGAGGTAATTTTGATTATCTACAGATATTTTAAGTGTTGAGACATTAAATTGTCAGCCATATCAGTTTGATTGTAGTAAAACATAAAAACATTGACTTTTGTCTAGTTAGAGAAATTTATTTTTCCCAGCATGACAATCCTTTAAGTAAGAACCAGGCAGGCTGCCAGTTCTCCGTGTCATACACTGCAGTTGCAAATGCAACCCATATTCTCAAATGCATTCTTAAGGTTCACTGAATAGTGCATGGATCTTTTCAAAGCCTGTTGTAATAAACAGGTTTCTGTACAAGGGTGCAGTCTTTTTTTTTTAAGCTATGTGGAATAGTACTTATTTAATCTGAACAAATGAACAGCATTTTAGTGAGTCGCATTCAAGGACTCTATGCAACCGCATCCATTCACTTATGTAAAGCAGTTCTGTACAAAACAGTAACCCTCTTTGGACCAGAGCTTTTCGAACAACATTTGATTAATGTGTTTTACAAGCCTGAAGTAAATGTTCATCAAAACTGTCAGCAAGCTGACAGCTTTCAGAAAGGCATTTTGTTCCCAGAATGAGTAATTTGTGTGTGATCTTCTTTAAGATACAATATTCAAAACCGAACAGGGAGAAGGTACTGTGTTACATTCAAGCGAGTTCCACTCAAAGGAAGATAGCAGTTAAATCAGCTTTATGTCCTGCGTCCATAATGTCCACACTATTTAAAAGAAGAATAAAAAAAAAAAAAGATTTTGGTTTTATTTCTTGTCATTGCTTTTGACCTCATTTGCATTGGACAGTAGGTAAATAAGTTGCAGCTCTGTGCCTAGTCGGTTAGAATATGCATCTGTGTCTGAAGTCAAAAATTACAACTTTTTAAATCAGATTTAAGTTTGGGAAAAATCCCCCTCTGTTAATTTAATTATGATGTTTTCTGACTAGATGAATTTAGCTATCATAGGAGCTGTAAGAAAAGGATTAGCATCGCATGCAAAGTTTATTGCCCACAGTGGACTACCTGCTAAATCTCAAAAGTTCACAGCATATTTCAAGATATATTTCTATTTTTCTAGACCTCTATTCCAGCCCAATGAAGATGAATGTAGTCTGATGGGGATTTCAGACTAACTTTCTGAAGGATGTTGTGTTTTTCAAGCAATATTCTTTTTGTCGATACTCGCAAGGTTAGCTAGAACATGGATGAAGTGTAAGGAATTCCAGCAAAGCCTCAGACTTTCTCAGGGATGTCATTTCAAGGTATCACAATAAACACTGTCGCTGAAGAAAGCTATATTAGAGCTGCATTCACAGTTATGTACATTTAATCCTAAACTAAGACAGTAACATTTAAATAGGCGCATGGGCGCACATGTGGGGGCGTCAGGGACATGGCCATTTTATAACATATGCGCATATATGTGCACGTTATAAAATAGCATAGATACACATATATGTACACCCAATTTTAAATGGGCACGTGCCTGTACGTGCAAATCCCGTATCTACTGCATAAGTGGGTACATTTTCCCAGTTCATTCCCCGTTCACCCAGTTAAGGGACAGGACTTCCAAACCCCCTGTTTTAATGGCTTCCCTTCCCCACTGTAAGCCCCGACCCTTACAACCCCGGTGAATTGCCTAAATAATTTGTTTTAAAAATTATTTCATCCATAGCAGAAGTAAAGTTACGTGGAAGGAGACCCCAGTGCGCACCAGTGTGCATAAGTATTTACACGTTCATCTCTTGGTCAGGCCCTGCCAGGCCCCTGCCCCACCACGACCTGCCCCTTTTTTTTTTTTTGTAAATTTTTTATTTCTGCATGCAGCGGGAGATGCGCGTGTAAATGGGCAGCTTATAAATTCAGCTCGGCGCACACCAGCCAAAAATTGGGCCCATGTCTTCCAGTTTTGGAGCGACACAGGCTTTTAAAATTCACCTATAATGTTTTCATCTTGCCTAGAGGGTTTAGTTTAGAAAGTCTTCCATGCGAAAAATCAGCCTATACTCGATAGGTAGCATATATAGTATACACACATACATGCTATTTTCAAAATATCACAGCTAGATGTGTACTTACAGTATCATGTGTAAATGTTAACAGAGTCAAAAAAAGGGCGGTTTAGGGGGTATTCAGGGGTGGGGATCAGACGTATGCGCACAAGTTTTCATGTACTTCGTCAAAGTTGTTATGTTATCTAGACTTTGTATGTAAGTTGTAACCCGCAGAGATTTGTGGATCAGTGGGGGGTATAAATTGCTGAACTAAATAAATAAATAAAGTTGCTATTTGAGCATACATTTTCCTTGTCTTGTGCCTGCAGATTTTGGGTGGGAGGTCTGGATAAAATGTTGGAGGGTCTGGGTGAAGTACTGGAGAGTCAGGGTGAACTAGAGGAGGTCTGGGTAACCTGGTGGAAATGTTAGCATACTGGCAATTCCCAATACGTGCACAAGTATTTGCATAGGTGGAGTACATTAAGTCTTTATAAAAGACCTGCCTTTGTGATTAACTGAGGGTTATAACGTGCATGTTACAATTATTAAAGACATAAAAAATATGTTTGTCTTTTTATAAAATGGATAGAGAAAGTACGCGTTTTTCTGAAATATATATTTTCTTAGCATCTGGTCACATGAATCCAGGACCAGTGGGTTATGTGCCTCTACCAGAGTATGGGGACGGAGCAAACTGATTTCATAGTATATATACGGTACACCTGCAGTGACATCAGCCTGCCAGGATTCTCTGTCTCCAGCAGATGGTGGAGGTGCATCTCACTACTGGGGATTGCTTTACTTTGAAAAGAAGAAATAAAGGAAATTTTATTTGCTCGCTGTCATGCTATGATAATAAATGGTTCTTCCCCCAGCTAAGAATTCCTGAGGTGATTTCCATGGTCCCTCAGATGAGTGCCTTAGTCCGGTAGCTGGTTGTTCACCCAGAGTGAACTTAACTATTCAAACAGCTGAAAGGCAGCAGGTGCAGGAAACCGAGCACAGAGGTGATGGTATATGCCCTCTTCCCCTGCAGCCAGAGACCATCTCTGTACTCAGCCAGGAAAGGCTGAGCTCAGGTAAGTTTAACATTTTTAAAAAATTACAGACAGAGGAGGAGGGTATTTTTAAGAAGGGCTTACTCCTTCCTCTGGTCTCCATGCTCACCGCGTCATTCTGACATTTGTTCTGCTCTGTGGGAGGTTAAAGGACGTGGGCAGCCTGGCGGGTTGAGCAGCCTTCTTAGGCTAGGCCCCGCTCTGAGGATTTTTCGCTGCATGCGCGTGTTATAAAATGATCGCGTCCATGTGCACATACACATGGACGCGCGCACAGTCATTTTAAAATCTACCTTTATGATGGGCCTCTGTTTGTGCATCCACAATAAGCAACACCCTTAGTGGCCACGTGCTTACCTGTGTGCAGAAGTTGGGCATTTGTTGTGCCCTTAAAGTTGGAGCGCCTAGCATTACAGCACATTTCCGTAAGGACGCCTAAGTTTTGGGCGCCTAGGTTTTGGATGCCTAAATGTTTTTGGATATATAAAAAAAAAACAGCTGGATGGATGTCTTCAGTCATCTATTAAGCGTACTGATGGCCTAATGGCACCTATAGCTAAGAAACCTAAGCATTTTTCCCTCTGCACTGCCTGTCATATCTGGGCATCTCAGCCTGGCGTTCCCACTAGCTTGTGCCAGTGTTCTTTGGAGGCTCTGAGAGAATTTTTTTCCTCTGATTTTACTAAACCTGGTTCTTCCCAGCCAGATGAAGATTTGGGTAAGGACATAGCAGGAGGGTTGCCTGAGCTTGGAACTCCCCTAACTGGTTCATGAGCAGGGGAGGGTAGCTCAGTGAGTACGCCTCAGGTACCTTCTGGTTTTGGCATGGATCCTTCTGCCTTTTCATGGATAGACTTTTTCCAGGGATTGCAATCCTTTCTTCAGGTGCAGTCCTCAACCCCATCCAATGCTGCCAGGGCAGAGTCGCAGGAGGGGACTTCTCTCTTGCCCAGATCTACTGTTAAGCACTGGAGTACACCTAGATCAGCAGCAGGTCTGCCCGATAAGGATCCGAATGGCATGGATGATGAAGCATATCCTGACTCGCAGGAGAATGGAGAAATTACTCCGGGATTTGAACCATATAGGACTATGCTGCAGTTCTTCCATAGAGATGAACTGTTGACCTTGATTTCCCAGACCTTTAAAATGCTGGGAGTACCAGGGGTGGATTCCATGCCTGAGCCAAAGAAAAATCCTCTTGTTTTTTCCCTGTGATGGAGGCCATTCAAGAATTGATTGATCTTGAGTGGAGCTCCCCAGAGGCTAATGTCAAAGGGGGTCGGGTTTTGAAGGGCCTGTACCCTCTGGATCCGGTGGTGAGAGAGCGTTTACGTTTTCCGAAGGTGGAATGCACTTGTTTGTGCAGTCTCCAAGTGTACAACTATCCCCGTGGAGGGAGGAGCAGCCTTGAAGGATGTACCCAATAGGAGGATTGAGGCTAACTTTAAGCAAGCCTTTGAAGCAGTGGCAATGACCTTGCAGATCACTTCTTGTTGTTCCTTGGTGGCTCGCTCTTGTTTACTTCTCTCTCAGAAAGTCGATGATTCTGGGGTGAATTCCAGGGCAGATGTGAGCTGCGATTTGGTCCACACCTCAGCCACAAAGGTGGCTTCGATACTAGTGGCCAGGTGACAGGTATGACTGAGAAATTGATTGGCCGATGCGACCTCCAAGGCTAACCTCACAAAATTGCCCTTTAAAGGCTCGCTTTTGTTTGGAAGCCAGTTGGAAAAATTGGCCAGTAAGTGGGGCAGATCATCAGTTCCTCGATTACCAGAGGAAAAGAAACAGGTGCCATTCTCCTTTAGCATGAGAGGTCGTGCTAGGGGTTCCAAGTGTTTTCGAACCTATAGAGGAGCGACCTTTCAGAGGATTTGGCCGTTCAGTAGGTTGCAGTCTTTTCGTCCCAGACCACACAGAAGGGGAGTGGGCTCGGGTGGTGGAGCCTCCTGAGCCCCCCAATGAAGATTTGCCGACCCACCCCCAGGAACAGAAGATAGTAGGAGGCCTCTCTCTCTTTTATCAGAAGTGGGATGTGATTACAACAGATCAATGGGTCCTGGAAGTGATAAGAGAAGTGTGCTGGAGTTTTGCAGTGTTCCTCGGGACGTGTTCATGGTATCTCTCTGCCACTCTCCACAGAAGAAACAGGTGGTGGAGGGTACATTAGCAAGCCTCCTCAGTCTGAGGGCTGTGGTCCCTGTGCCCATGTCTCAAGAAAATTCAGAGCGATATTCCATTTGTTTCATTGTGCCCAAGAAAGAGGACTCCTTTTGTCCCATCCTGATCTCAAAGGGGTAAACCGTCATCCGCAGGAGACTCGTTTTTTGCATGGAAACTTTGCACTCAGTGATAATGGTTGTGCACTTGGGGGAATTTCTGACTTCTCTGGACCTATCCGAGAAATCAGACTACAGCATCAATGTTTTCTGCATTTCGCAGTTCTGGGTCACTATTATCCGTTTCAGATGATGCCTTTTGGTCTGGCCACCGCTCCCAGGACCTTTTCCAAGGTAATGGTAGTAGTTGCAGCAGAGTTGAGAAAGGATGGGACCCTAGTACACCCGTATTTGGACAACAGGTTAATTTGAGCCAAGTCACTGGAAGAGAGCTGCCTGGTGACTCGCAAGGTGATCTCCCTTTTGCAGGAGCTCGGCTGGGTGGTGAACCTGGCCACGAGCAGTTTTCAGCCTGCTCAGTAGTTGGAATACCTCGGGGTCTGGTTCAATGCAGGGCAAGGTTTTTTTATGCCAGAAGCCTGTATTCAGAAGTTGATGGCACAGCTGTGTCGGTTGATGAACATTCTGTATCCAACTGCATGGTCCTACCTATAAGTGCTTGGCTTATTGGTGGCAATCCAAGAAGTGGTGGCATTGGTGAGGGTGCATATGCGACCTCTCCAGCGCTCCCTGCTGTCTCGGTGGAGTCTGCAGTCTCAGGACTATTTGATTCTGCTCCACCTGCTGATGGAGGTCTCCTCCCAGCTGCAGTGGTATCTACAATTGGATCATCTAAGGAAGGTAGTTTCCCTAGCATCTCTGGACTGGCTAATACTCATGAGAGACATGAGCCTCCTCAGTTGGGGAGCCCACTGTCAGGAACTGACAGCACAAAGGCACTGGAATGCAGAAGAGTCTTTCTGGAACAGAGCGGTCCGGTTGGCATGTTTACACTTCAGCAGCAGGTTTCAGGGTCAAGTGGTCCGGATAATGTAGGACAATGTAATGACTGTAGCTTACATCAATTGGCAGGGAAGAACCAAGAGCCAGCAAGTATTGCAGGAAATAAATCAACTTATAGAATGTGCTGAAGTGCATTTCCAGATGATCTCAGCCTTGCACATAGCAGGAAAAGACAATGTAAGAGCAGACTTTCTCAGAAGGGAAAGTCTGGAACCAGGAGAATTGGGCATTGTCAAATGAGGCATTTCAGCTGATTCTGGATCGCTGGGGTCTTCTGTTTCTAGATCTGCTGCTGACATCTCACAATGTGAAAGTTCCTCGATTATTCAGATGCAGGAGAGATCCAAAGTCATTGGGGATCAATTCTCTCATGCAGGAGTGGCTGGAAGACAAGTTGCTGTATGCCTGTCCATGGCCCAAGTTGAGCACATTGATTCAGAGGATCAAGCACCATGGAGGGATGATGCTCTTGGTTGCATCAGATTGACCCAGGAGACCATGGTATGCGGATCAGTGATGACTCCTGGTAGACTCACCCCTTCGATTTCTGGTGCACAGGAATCTGTTGTGGCAGGAACCTGTTCTTCACGAAGATCTGATTTGATTTTGCTTTACGGTATAGCCCTTGAAAGGGCTCGCTTGCTGAAATGTGCATACTCTGCAGCATGGACTAGAACGTTCACCACGTCCTTAGCCTATGTGCAGGTTTGACGAGTATTTGAGACCTGGTGTGAAGATAAATTCTCTTCCTTGTTCGGTCAAGATTCTGCTCATTTTGAAATTTTTGCAGGATTGATTGAATAAAGGGTTAGCCCTCAATTCCTTAAAGGTACATGTAGTAGCTCTCACCTGTTTCAGGGGTCATGTGAATGATGGATCCTTGTCAGTTAATCCTGATGTGGCCTGTTTCCTGAAAGGAGTGAAACATCTTTGTCCTCACTTGTGGTTCCCAGTACCCTTGTGGAGTCTTAATTTGGTGTTGTCTTAGCGGGCCATACGTTTAGACCAATGCGTAGTCCTTCCTTGTGGCTACTGACCTCGAAAACAGTGTTTCTTGTGGCAATTTGTTCTACGTGTAGAATTTCCAAGCTACAGGCCTTGTCTTGCTGGGAGCAATTCCTCCGGGTGACTCCAGGGGCAGTACAGCTGCATACTCTTCCTTCTTTTTTACCGAAAGTGGTCTCTGATTTTCACTTGAATCAGTCCATCTCCATGCCATCTCTGGTCAGGGAAAGATATGTAGAGGAGTATCATCTGTTGCAACTCTTGGATGTCAAGAGACATATCGTCAGTTATCTGGAGGTTACTAAGCCTTTACGAAAGACAGACCACCTATTTGTCCTCCACGGTGATAGTAAATAGGGAGAGCCAATTTCGCAGGCTACAAAAGCTCGCTAGATTAAGGAGGCAGTGATAGCCACATATGTGAGCAGGAGAGGGACCTTGGGGTGATAGTGTCTAATGATGTGAAGACAGCGAAACAATGCGACAAGGCGATAGCAAAAGCCAGAAGAATGCTGGGCTGCATAGAGAGAGGAATATCAAGTAAGAAAAGGGAAGTGATTATTCCCTTGTACAGGTCCTTGGTGAGGCCTCACCTGGAGTACTGTGTTCAGTTCTGGAGACCGTATCTACAAAAAGACAAAGACAAGATGGAAGCGGTACAGAGAAGGGCGACCAGGAAGGTGGAGGATCTTCATAGGATGACGTACGAGGAGAGATTGAAGAATCTAAATATGTACACCCTGGAGGAGAGGAGGAGCAGAGGTGATATGATACAGACTTTCAGATACTTGAAAGGTTTTAATGATCCAAAAACAACGACAAACCTCTTCCGTAGGAAAATAATCAGCAGAACCAGGGGTCACGATTTGAGGCTCCAGGGAGGAAGATTCAGAACCAATGTCAGGAAGTATTTCTTCACGGAGAGGGTGGTGGATGCCTGGAATGCCCTTCCGGAGGAAGTGGTGAAGACCAGAACTGTGAAAGACTTCAAAGGGGCGTGGGATAAACACTGCGGATCCATAAAGTCAAGAGGCCACCAATGAAGAGTGGGTGACTCGCCAGAATGATGGCTATTGACACAATACCCTTACTAAATAAACATACACATGCTTACTGTGACTCCTACATCGCTCTAAGCTTCAACAGCAAGAGGTAATGGAAAAAAGGATTTGCACTCATAAAGAGGGGAGTAGCTGGCTTGTTACGGCGGTTACTACCCCAAACCAAATATGCCTGATACTTCACTTTCAATGCATATACAGCATAGCTCTCTGCTTCAATGACAGGGGAGAAGAATAACTGATACTTCACACATCCAGCAGAGCTCTCTGCTACAACGGCAAAGGAGAAGAAAAAGGGTTCGCACTCAAAACGCGGGGAGTAGCTGGCTTGTTACGGCAGTTACTACCCCAAACCAAATGTGCCTGATACTTCACTTTCCATGCATATCCAGCATGGTTCTCTCCTGCATCGGCATGGGAGAAAGACTGATACATCACGCATTTCCAGCATAGCTCTCTGCTTCAAGGGCAGGGGGAAAAAAAAACAAAAAAAACAAAAAACTGATGCTTCACGCATATCCTGCATAGCTTCAACGACAGGGGTGAAGAAAAAAAAAGGATTCGCAATCACAAAGCGAGGAGTAGCTGGCTTGTTACGGCGGTTACTACCCCAACCAAATGTGCCTGATACTTCACTTTCAATGCATATCCAGCATGGCTCTCTGCTTCTACAGCAGGGGAGAAGGAAAAAAAAAAAAAAACCAACAAGAGCTGTACAACATAGTCTAGGTAAAACAAATAAGCATGGGTGTAGCTTGCTTATCGCGGCGGTTACTGCCCCTACTACCCCTAACTAATCAAGCTAGATATTTCACTTGCATGCAGCTCCATCACTGCTCTCTACATTAATGGTGGGGGTGGAAGGGGAATAGAACAAGGAGCTAAGAGTAACAGATAAGAATGAGAGAAAAAATGTGTGAGGCTTGCTGGGCAGACTGGATGGGCCATTCGGTCTTCTTCTGCCGTCATTTCTATGTTTCTATGTTTCTATGTTTCTATGTGGATTCTGAAAAGCCGTTACCTAGTCAGGTAAGGGCTCATTCCATCAGGGCTCAGGCAGTGTCATGGACGGAAGTTAGATTGTTGTCTCCCATTGACATTTGTGAGTTGCGACGTGGTCCTCCTTACACACCTTTCCCAGATATTATCGTCTAGATGTGCAAGCCTGGGATGATGCAACCTTTGCACATGTGGTTTTCACAGGACTGCGGGCAGCTTCCAACCCTATTTGGGAGTAGCTTGGGTACATCCCACTGGTCCTGGATTCATCTGACCAGACGCTAAGAAATGAGAAATTACTACTTACCTGATAATTTCCTTTTCTTTAGGATGGTCAGATGTCTCCAGCTTCCCGCCCTTGGCTGCTGAATGATTGTGTTATGCTCCTCCTGCATAGCTATGTGTTACAGGGATTACCGGTAAGTGTTAATCGTATCCCTAGACTAGTGTTAATACATTTCTTGTCTGAGCTCAGTGTTTCCTGTTGGCCAAGTATTGAAATGGTTATCTGTTTTTAATTGAGTTTTTTGCTAGTCTCTCCACAGTTTGCTTTAGAAGAGAATACTGACAGGGGATATATATACTGTGACATCAGTTTGTTCTGTCTCCATCTGCTGGTAGAAGTGCATAAACTACTGGTCCTAGATTCATCTGACGATCCTAAAGAAAAGGAAATTATCAAGTAAGTAGTAATTTCTTAATATGCTTAATAAATAAAGGCAGTAAAAAACCTAGCAAAACATTTTAACCCAAGAAATGAAATAACATAACCAATAGATAGGAGAATAACCTTATAATCTTAAATTAATGTCTTAAAGCAAAATTATTAAGCTCCAACTATAACTAATCTCGAATAGATATTAAAATTTCTTCGAGCTGTAACTGACAGCTCTTTGAGAGGTAATCATCTTGGGCAAAAAAAACCACTCCAGACACTATTATATTTTGTTTGCAGAGTGGTTGATGAGTTTGAATAAATGAGAAAACACTGTATCAGGTAAGTGTTCATTGGCACTGCAAAGTATTTTTATCATTCGCAAAAACATGAGTATACATTCCCTTGAGAAAGCTAGTGGTCTTAGATTACACAATTTTGATGGGAGATTCATTATTGCAAATAAAAATCTGGTACTGTTCAGAGAGTTTTTTTGGCCCAAAATAATTACCTCTTAAAGAGCTGTCACAGTTGGAACAAATTTTTGGACTGACTGGGTCTTTTTCACTCTTTTAATATTGAGATTTGGTTATAGTTGGAGTTAATACTTTTTGCTTTAAGACATTTATTTAAGATTATAGGATTATTCGCTTACATATAGAGTTAGTTATAACAGCTGAAGCAAGGGTATTAGGTGCCCTAGGCAAACCTTATAGCATTGCACAACACCCCCCCCCCCCCTCCCATCCCATTATACACACACAGTTAAGAGTTATGCATTTATATTTTACATGAAAAATATCAAAGTACAATATTCTGAGGTAAGAAGTTAGAACATCTCTTCATTATATTTATATGCATTGCTGTGATGCCAACCAGAAATACCTGCAAAAAAGACACTTGGATCCCATATGGTATTTAGGCCTATTGTGATGTGTATTGGGTGTGGGCTTGATCCTCTGAAAGTACTAATACACTGGCTATTAGGAAAATGCCTCACCTAAGTCACACATTTAGAACATAAACAGACCCCCACCAAATACAGAATACAGCAAACATAAAGTAAAAATACAAATGTGCAAACAAAAACTGAACTGAAACCACAAGAAGCCAGACACTTTATTCAGTACAACAATAAAAAAACAGAACCATCACCATTCCTCAAACATCAAACAATAAAATCAAGAAACAAAATAAATACATAATTATAATACTAAAAACTTACTAATAATATTATTTCAAAAAAAGCTGATTAAAAAAAGATCAAATAATTAAAAACTCATATACAAATTTTTTTAAATGTGCCAAACACTGGTAAAATATTTCAAAACAACAAAAACATCAAATAATACCTGAAAATTAAAACTAAAAAAGATTCTAAAAATTCACGCTTTCCATACCTGGGAACTTTGATTTCTAGTCACCCTGAGAATGTCATGGATTAGTGGGAGTGGAATGCGCAAACATTTTCCTCTCTTTCTTACACAGACACACACAAGCTCATACACACATACGCTTCCTCTTAGACAAATACACAGCGGTCTCCAGCTCTTCTTTGGTTGGGACCTGCAAGCAGCTTCAGGCCCTCATCTTCATTTCAGCTGCTGGCAGGTTGGAATCTACCTGCAGCACCCATTCTTTTTCTCTCTCTCTCTCTCTCACACACACACACACAACCCAGGCAGGCTCCCATTCTCTCTCTCACACACACACACACACACACACACTCCAGACAAGCTCCCATTTACACCTACACACCACAGGCAAGCTTCTATTCACATACACCCAAATTCCAGGCAGGCTCCCATTCTCACACACACTCCCTGCCTATCCCAGGAAGGCTCCCATGAATGTATGTGTGCACGCACACACACACACACACACACACATGCATGCACACTCCCACCCATCCCAGGCAGGCTCCCATTCACACACCCATCCCAAGCAGGCTCCCATTTACACCCACACACAAACACACACACACCCATCACAGGTAGCCTCCAATTCACACACACACACATACATATATGTAACACAGACAAGCTCCCATTCATATACCCATCCATCCCAGGCAGCCTCCCATTCACACACACAGACACACACATCCCAAGCAGCCTCTCATTCACAGACACACACAAACACACACATACATATCCCAGGCAGTCTCCCATTCACACACTTACTCATCTGAAGCAGCCTCCCATTCACACACACACACACACTTATCACAGGCTGCTTCCTATTCACATACCCATTCATCCCAGGCAGGCTCCCATTCACAAACCCATTCATCCCAGGCAGGCTCCCATTTACACACATACACACTCATCACAGACAGCCTCCCATTCACTCACACACTCATGCAGACCAGACAATCAGGGTCCATGGGTCATTCCTCCTCCGCTTCTGCTGCCAGACTGTACTTCTTCAGTGGGGAAAGCAGCTGTTCTGCAGCTCCTCTTCATGTGCTGACCATGAGGTAATTCAACACTCATGGTGCTAGCACTTCCTATATTCTCATCTAGTACAGGGCCAGCACATGAGGAGGAGTTATCGGACGTGCTTCTCCTGCTGCTGGTGCCTCTTGCTTTTCCGCCGCCAGTGGGATCGGATCCACCGGCGGCACCACAGGCCTCCTGCTTCCTCTGCTGCAGGTAGGATCATGTCCATTGGCGGCACCATGGGCCCCCTGCTTTTCTTCCACCGGTGGGATTGGGTCCACCAGTGGCACCATGGCCTCCTGCTTCTTCCGCTGCCGGTGGACCCAATCCCACCGGCGCACCACAGGCCTCCATTTCTTCCACCGCCGGTGGGATTGGGTTCACCGGCAGCAACACGGGCCTCTCCCTGCTTCTGATGCTGCCCCACCAGGTGTGCCGGACTGTGCAATTGCATGGTTTGCACATCCAGTGGCATTGGGCCTGCTGCCATGTGCACACAAATGCTGCCCCCACCTCCCCGTGAATTTTTAATGGAGCTATTCATGGTGTGCTCCTTATTTCCTATCAAAGGTATAGATATCCCTCAAAATAAATAAATAAATAAATAAATATATAAATAAAGATAAATAAAATAAATATTTATCTGGGGTTGCTGGGCTTCAAAAGGTAGATTTTTTTTTTTTGTATTAAATTGAGGCGCCATTGCTAAGAAGCCCGGGTCAGGTGACTGCCACTGATTTTTCTTCTTGCCGTGGCCACTGCATTTCTTTAAAAAGTAAACAAAAAGAAAAAAAGAACAGGAGAGAAGGCTGCAATTGCCTCAATACTGATCAAGGCATATTTTTTTTTTATTGTCCCCTAGCTGCTCAGTTGGCCTGCGTGAAACAGGATGCTACAAGAGGATGGGGCTGATGTGAGGCGGCGCGGCACAACTTGTTTTCTGCACGCCGAGTCCTGCTGTTGCTACCGCTGAGGCTGCCGAAGCAGAAGAGAGATGCGGAAGGATTAGCCGGCCAGAAGCGATGAAATGTTTACAATCGCCCTCACTGCTGGCGGCCTCCTTCTCCCAAGCCAAGCTGCACTGTTGGGGTCTGCCGCCCGATCCTCTTCCTGGTTCAGTGCTGGGATTGCTGCCACTGAAGCCAATGTCGCTGACTCTGCTGCAATCAGATAGGTGCCCAGTTTATTATTATTAACTTGCTGCCACAATTTTTTTTTTTTTTTAAAGAAAATAAAAAACTGGAGAATTGGTATCGGGGCCTCCAGAAGGCCCCGACATTACAAGTAAATGCATTAGGCCACTACACCAACTTTAGAAATGATGTCAGCAGGGCTCTTGTTCTTCTGGGGGCATCTAATTTTAGTAAAAATAATTTAAAAAATAATAGCAATTTGGGTCAAATGGTAGGTGGTCAGGAAAGAAGCTCCTGACCAGCTGAAGGACCCCAATCACTCGGGTGTGTTTTGAAGGGACTGATAGACCATTTAGGGAGGTTCACTAATTGGGAAATAAAACCCCCTTAAAATGTCCTAAAACTCAGGAAATTTTGATTTTGTGCTGCAGGAGACATCTTGAGGGCCCCGGTCCAGATGAAATTTGAAAGGCAGAGTTTGAAAATTTTAAACAAAAATGAAAACTGTTCGTTATTGGTTGTGGGGTGACTTTTAAGACCAAAAATGGCTTGTGTGCATTTTGTGGGAACAAAATAATATGTTTAATTTTGGGAAAAATGGTTTTGGATTGGATGTTTGTAACCAAAGTAAAATTAATAAATTAAAACCATTGGTATCGTCTGGCCATCCCTAAAATTAATGAGCTAGTCCAAATATCCCAGAATAAGCAAGGGCTACTATAGTGACCGAAGAAGTTCTATAGCCGTATCTAGGGAGTACATACTTTTAGCTTCCCTGGTGACTAGTAAACTGGCCAGGATAGCACCACTAGAATAACTCAAAGCACAAATATGATTTTAAAAATTAAACAGCATTAAAGGAAAAACAAAATAGAAGAAAATTCTTGATAATTTTTATAATAAGTATGAGTACAAAAAATGCAGGCAAACACTTAATTGACCAATTGTTGTGTTCGTGGACCCTTAAGCCGGCTAGGGATGATGAAGGCGCACTGTGAGAAGGCCCACAGTGGAGATCATAGCCGGGAGGCGGATCAAGTCAGGAGACCAACCAAATCTTCACCACTGGAAGCCCGAGATGCCCCTGGGAGGAGCCCTTGAAGATCCGAGCAGCTTGGACTTATGTACGGTCTCCTGAAGACGAGGATCCGAAGAGTTGTCCTGAAGTTGTGAAGTGGAGGAGAGGTTGAATTCAGGAGACCAACAGGAACTTCACCACTGGAAGCCCAAGTCCCCCCAGGAGGAGCCCATGAGGACCTGGGCCGCTTGGACTTAGGTGAGGTCTCCCGGAAGAAGTGAAAACAAAGCAGTCCGGATCAAGGCAGGGCATGGAGAAGACCAGGAGTCTGGGCAAGCGGCAGACAGCAGGGACCAAAGACGAACCAGGGATCGAGACAGGCAGCAAGCAGGATATCAGAGGATGAGCCGAAGTCATGAGCCAGGAAGATGAGCCAATGTCAGAAGCCAGGAACAGGAGCAGGCAAGGATGGGCTGGAGCAGGAACAAGGCTGGAGCAGGAACCAGGGACAAGCAGGGTCAGGAACGAAGACAGCAACTAGCAAATCTCTGAGAGAGAACCTCGTTGCAAGGCAAAGTGTAAGTCGGGCTGCAGGGTTTAAATCCCTGCTGGCGTCTGACTTCCTTCCAGGGGCGGAGCCATCTTTCCCTTGCTGATCCCTTTAACTTTGGAGCCCCTGCGAACCACGGTCAGAGGCAATATGGAGTGATAGTCAATGGATACGAAATATATGTAAGGTAAAGGGTTGCGCCAGTTCAAGGGCCGTTGGCAACTTGGATAGAGGAACGAAGTGGGTCATCTTGGAAAATCTATCAACTGTAACCCATATCACGGTCTTCCCTTCCGAGGGTGGTAGGTCCACTATGAAGTCAGTAGACAGGTGAGTCCATGGCTCTGTTGGAATGGGTAACAGTTGGAGAAGCCCCCAGGGGCGACCAGGCAAGGGTTTTAATCTAGCGCAAGTAGGACAAGAACCGACATACAGTTGCACATCCTTCTTGACCTGAGGCCACCAGTAGTATCTGGTTAGTAGTTCCAATGTACAGGCTGTTCCAGGATGTCCTGCAGTCAAAGAGTCATGAGCCCATGACAAAACTTTCCTCCATAGGCGAATTGGAACCACGGTTTTACCCACGGGAATGAGCTCGGAAGCCACAATAAGGACTTTAGCTGGGTCCAGGATGTATTGAGGAGGGTTGGGAGTATCCTCTGTCTCAGTAGTGTGGGAAAAGGTATCTGCCCGTACGTTCTTAGAAGCTGGTCTGTAGCAGAGAGAAAAGTCGAAGCGACTGAAAAATAGGGACCATCGAGCTTGCCGCGGATTGAGGCATTGAGCTCGACACAAAAATTCTAGATTCTTGTGATCAGTATAAATAATAGTGTGTTGGGCCCCTTCTAGCCACTGATGCCATTCTTTGAATGCCAACTTAATGGCCAATAGCTCTTTGTCCCCTATACCGTAATTCTTCTCAGTTGATGAAAACTTCCGAGAGAAATAGGAACATGGTATTGATTTATCTTTATTAGATATTTGGCTAAGGACAGCCCCTACCGCAAGGTCAGACGCTTCTACCTCCGCAATGAACTGACGCTGTGGATCTGGATGATGTAAACACGTATCCTGAAGGAAGGCTTTCTTCAGCTCCTGGAAGGCTAGTTGTGCTGCCGGGGACCAGTTCCTAGTGGATGCACTCACTGCCCTTTCTTGGTAAGGGCAGTGAGTGCATCCACTGTCTGAGAGTAATGCGGAATAAACTGGTGGTAAAAGTTGGCGAACCCAAGGAAGCATTGAAGAGCTTTAACCCCCACTGGCTGAGGCCAATCCGGATCTATATGGAAGCCGGCAGAAGACACAATGTATCCAAGGAAAGGCAGGGATTCTTGTTCAAACTGGCATTTCTCCAATTTGGCAAAGAAAAGTTTGTCTCAAAGTTTTTGTAACACTCTTCGCACGTGTAAGCAATGTGTAGTGAGGTCATTAGAGTAAATCCGTACATCATCTAAATATACGATGACGGAAGTATGTCGCATAAGACTTCATTTATTAGGTTTTGGAAAACCACAGGGGCATTGCATAAGACGAATGGCATGACTAGATACTCATAGTGCCTGTCTCGAGTATTGAATGCATTTTTCCATTCATCACCAAATCGTATTCTTATGAGGTTGTATGCACCCCAGAGGACAAGCTTGATGAAAATCTTGGCTCCCTGCAGCTGGTGTAAAAGTTCTGGAATCAGTGGCAATGGATATCTGTCACATCACGTGATGGCGTTGAGGCCCCGGTAGTCAATACAGGGTCTGAGTGACCCATCCTTCTTCGCTACGAAAAAGAATCTGGCTCCAGCGGGAGACGTGGAAGGTCTGATGAAGCCACGATATAAGTTTTCTTGGATGTAGCTGGACATAGCTCGGGTTTCAGGAAGCAATAAGGAATATACATGTCCCCTGGGGGTTGTGGTACCCGGCAGCAAGTCTATGGCGCAATCAAAGGGCCGATGTTCTGGGAGGAGTTCGGCCTTTTCTTTAGAGAAAACATCCATGTAGTCTAGATAGGGTTTGGGTATAGTCAGGGTTGTTGTCAAGAGCGGAACACAGGGGCGCGGAACTGTGGCCAAGCAGGAGGCAAAACAGGATGGGCTCCAGGATGCGATTTGGAGAGTATCCCAGTGGATAACTGGAGAGTGTTTCTGGAGCCAAGGTAGGCCCAAGACAATAGGATGATTGGCCTTCTCTAGTACAAGGAATGAAATTTCTTCGGTGTGCAGAAGGCCTGTACGGAGAGTTAGAGGCTTAGTGCTGGTAGAGATGTTCCCCGGGAGGGGAGTTCCATGAACTGAAGAGATTCGGAGTGGGGGGAAACAAGGTATTCCTCTTAATCACCTCACTTGGAAAAGAAACTTTCTATTAAAATTTTCTTAAAAGTGAAACCCTAATCACTGTGGAGCTGGTGAAGGTCTTGTTGCAAGAAGGGGGGAGGGGTTAAAGTATGTCTGAATATTGTTTACAGGTTCCATGAAGTTAGAGCAAAGTACCAAACTTCTGGTGGGCAAATCTGTGACACTTCTACCCCTCAGTGCCAATAATAGGCAAATAGTACATTTGCAGGGAGGGATGGTTATCTGGTGGACTGTCTGAATGGAAAATTGTAGTAATCTACTCAAAAATATACCTAAAAGCACATTCGGGCAGATACAGAAAACTTTGCGGGAGAGCCGGCGCGCGCCCGCTCTCCCGACGCGTGCCCAGGCTTCCCCTGGGCATGCGATTCAGGAAGCCCAGGTATGCAAATGAGGGCCCATGGTAAAAAGGAGGCGTTAGGGACACTAGCGCGTCCCTAGCACCTCCTTTTTGACAGAAGCGGCGGCTGTCAGCGGGTTTGAGAGCTGACGCTTAATTTTACCGGCGTCGGTTGTCAAACCCGCTGACAGCCATGGGTTCGGAAAATGGACGCCGGCAACATTGAGCGTCCGTCTTCCAACTTGCAGGCTGCGGGCAGATTTAAACTTTTTTTTTTTTTAGATTTTTACCTTTTTTTTATTTTTGGGGCCTCCGACTTAATATCGCTATGATATGAAGTCGGAGGGTGTACAGAAAAGCAGTTTTTTTCTGCTTTTCTGTACACTTTCCCTGTGCCGGCCAAAATTAACTTCTGCCTTTGGGCAGGCATTAATTTCTGAAAGTAAAATGTGCTGCTTCGCTGCACATTTTACTTTCTGTATCACGTGGGAATGACTAATAGGCACATCAACATGCATTTGCATGTTGCGGGCACTATTAGTTTCGGGGGGGTTGGCCGCACGTTTTCCATGCACTATTACCCATTACTGTATAAGGGGTAAAAATAGCGCGTTGGAAACACGTGGCTAAACCAGAGCAAAAGGTGCGCTCGGCCAAGCGCACCATACTGAATCGGCTCGATTGTCTGAATTTTGAAACTACTATACTTTTCAACCCCAATGCAAAGCCTGAGGGCTGATGGGTATCTGCTACATACAAGGGAATTACTTATGCACTAGAAAAATTCAAGTCAGCCAACAAAATCCAACTGTTATCGACATGCAAATTCTAAAAAAAAAAAAAATCAATGTAAATTCTGTATAGGAAATATGTCCCAGACCATAAATTCTGTATAGGAAATATGTCCCAGACAGTAAATTCTATATAGGAAATATGTCCCAGACCGAGACTTTGAATTAGGTCCCAGGATTTTTTACACTAGGGCTGCTACATGGGAATTAGATACCCTACATGAACCTTACTATTTATTTATTTATGTATTTGATTATTTATATTTTTATAGAGCTTCTATTCAGCAATTCCACAAATTTGCTCAACACATATTACAATATTACACACATAAAGGTGAATTGTAAAAGCCCAATCAATCAGGAGATGTGTGAATATGTCAGGCCGGAGCACGGCAAGCAGATTTTAAAACTTGCCCCAAATCCTTTGTATCTCCCGCTGCAAGCACAAAGGAAAAGTTTTCAAAGGGGGTGGGGTATGGGCGTGGTCTGGGTAGGGCAAGGGCAGTCCAGGATTTTAATCTGAAATATGTTTTTAAATACTTATGCGCACTGTTGCGTGTCGGGGTCCCTGCTGCGTAACTTTACTTCTGCTATGGATGATATGTAAGTGATAAAACAAACAAAAAAAAAAAATAGACAGATCAGTGGGGCTTTAAAGGTCAAAGCTAACAGGGGGGATGGAATGCTATTAAACTAGGGGTGTTTTGAGGGCCTATCCCTTAATGGGTGAATTGGGAATGAACTAGTTTTAGTGGCAATGACATCAGTGTGTGTCCCCTTTAAAATCTCCCCACTTACGAGGTAGAAGCAGAATTTTCGTGCACAGGTGCACACCCACTTAAAATTGAGTGCACATGTATACGCAGCCAGCCTTTTTTATAACATGCACACATATACATGCTTATGTTATAAAATAGCCACGTCCTTGGGTGCGGGCTGATGAACACATGCATATGTACACTATCGCATTGCTTTGAAATTTACCATCATAATAACCGTCATAATAACCAAACACAATAAAGCAAATAACCAAACACAATAAAGCAAATTAAAATATAACTAAAAGAAACAAAGCACTCCTTCCAGCTATCAACTTTATAACTCATATTTAACTATTGCACTGATCACAAAATTGTGGGGTAGATTTTATAAATTTACGTGTGTGCGTACTTTTGTTCGTGCACCAGGCACGAACAAATGTACGCTGGATTTTATAAGATACGCGCGTAGCCGCGCGTATCTTATAAAATCCGGGGTAGGCGCACGCAAGGGGGCGCTGCCTGTTCCCTCCGAGGCCGCTCCGAAATCGGAGCGGCCTCGGAGGGAACTTTCCTTCTGCCTCCCCTCACATTCCCCTCCATTCCCCTACCTAACCCACCCCCCCAGCCCTATCTAAACCCCCACCTACCTTTGTTGGCAGATTTACGCCTGCCGAAAGCAGGTGTAAATCTGCGCGCGCCAGCGGGCTGCTGGCGTGCCATCACCTCACCCAGGGGCTGGTCCAGAGGCCTTGACTATGCCCCCGGGCCAGCACCATGCCCCCGGTCCCGCCCCGAACCGCCCCTGACCCCGGACATGCCCCCGGACACACCCCGGACACACCTCCGGACACGCCCCTCCCCGCCCCTTTTACGAAGCCCCGGGACTTACGCGCGTCCCGGGGCTGTGCGCGCACCGGCGGCCTATGCAAAATAGGTGTGCTGGCACGCGAGTGCCCTGCGCGCGTAAATCCGGCTGGATTTACGCGCGCAGGGTTTTTAAAATCCGGCCCTGTGTGAATAGCTTTGCCTTGATCTTTTTGGAAATTTCAAATAGTCTTTTTCATTATGAATCTTAGTTGGGAATACATTCCACATGAATACTGCTACCACTGAAAAAGCTTTTGTTCATTTAATCTGAAGATGAAAGTCCTCAACAGATGGAACCTTTAATAATTTCCGAGAAGATGAACAAAGTGACTGGATAGGCTCATACCAACTAGCCTTACCTGCTAAACAAATAATTTTATGTGTAAGCACATACATTTTAAACTGCATTTATTCATCAATTAGAAACCATTGAAACTTTCTCATATATGGCTTAACATGTCTAAATAAATAATAAATAAATGGCTGCATTTTGCACCCGCTGTAAAACTTGTATTAAATACTTCAGAAGACCTAAATAAAATGAATTACAATAATCCAAATAGCTTAAAACAGCAGCATGCACTACTAAACAAAATTCTTCTATATGTAAAACGTGAATGAAACAAATAAAGTTTTAAAAAATGCTATTATCATTAGTTTTCTAATTTTCATTTTCAATGAAATCTTAGAATCGACTATCACCCCCAAATTATGTGTTTCATCTTTTATATCTAATACAATATTTCTGATATTTATACCTGGACCAACAGAAAGCTAACCATCCTTCTATAACCATAAAATTACAGTTTTATTATAGTAAAGAAACAGTCCATATTATAACAACCAATCCTGGAGCTTTTTAAAAGCCTGTAAAAATTGTTCAAGTGGTACCTCTTTATCTTCATCACCTGAAATAAAAAACTGTACATTGTCAGCTTGAATCTTATAAGTTAAATCTAGTGAAAGTAAAAACTTGCTAAATGAATGAATATATAATTTATATTAAAAAGTGCAGCAGAAAGTGGTATGCCAATTTATTTAAATACCACTCTGATCAATCCATCACCAATACTGCTTTCCTGCAGTGTAATCAGATTCTTTTTTTTTTTTAATGCATTTAAACAAACATAGACAGCAATACCAGCTTGTTACAGATTAGGTACATATAACAAATTATTATAGTAATACCATGGCTCTACTATACATTAAAGCCTGAGATAAAAGAAAAGATTTTTGCAGGCAATATTTTACTAAATATACAGCCAAATATCTAAAATAAAAAACCCCCCGTTATAAAGTATTGGAGGATCCAATAAGATATAAATTGAGCAAATTAAAAAGCATATACATCAAAACAATAAGTAGGTTATGTAGCGCTTATTGTCATGACTCTAGATAAGGTCTCAGTGGTTAGGTAACTTTGCATCAAGGAATTTACATAACTCAAGTGGTTCTAAAAACACAAACCTATCATTATGGAATTTTACCTCACATTTACTGGGGTAATAAATTGTAATCAGAGCCCCAAGGTTTTTTGCCTCTTGGCTCATCTGAAGGAATTTTTTTCTGCGTAGTTGTGTAGCTTTTGTTATATCAGGGTATGTCCATATTTTTTGTCCCAAAAACAACTTGTCTCTATTTCTAAGAGACAATTTTAATATCTTGTCTCTATCTGCTGAATGTACAAATTTCACACACAGAGTCCCTCGATGTTCAATTTGTTCAGACATACTTTGTTCTAGGAAAGCTGTAATATTGTCTAACTCTTGCTGCTGTTGTAAACCTCTTTTTTCCTGATCTTCATTTTCTGTTTTCCCTTGCATGACGAAGAAAATCTTTGTAATTGTAGGTATCTCCTCTCCTGTTAACATCAACACTTCCATTAAGTATTTCTTATATAACTCATAAGAAGATATTAATTTTACACTTGGAAAGTTGAGTATTCTTAGATTATTGTATCTAGTTTGATTTTCTATAGTCTCAATTCTCCGAGCATTTGCCATTTCTCCATGTATCAGCCCTGTCTGGGCCTTTTCCACTTGTGTCACTCGATTTTCAAGGCCTTGCAATTTTTCTTTATGAACAGTCACAGTAGGGTCTATCTGAGAAACACGGTTCTGTGTTTCTAGCAGAGTAATATTTAAACTCTCAATAGAAACTTTTAACTTCATTAGGACTGCCCATACATTTTCCAAAGTTATAGGCTTTTGTGGTTCACTTGAGATAACATTTACACTCACTGTTTCCTTCAAGCAGTGTTCTTGCCTCTCACTCGGGGCTGCCGCCTGGTCCTTCAACTCCTCGGGTGTCAAAGTCTGGGGCTTTCCTTCCCCCCTGACATTCATACTCGCTTCTTCTCCCCTTGGATTTCCCTCGATGGGGTCTGGAGAAACCGGCATCTCTGGTCGGTCTTTCATTCCCAAATCCGGGGTTAAGGCGAGAGAAGGAGGTAAGGGCTTCAATGGAGCCCCGGGGCTCAGCGAGATGTTTAGGCCCTGCAGCGTCAGTGTTTGCTCCTCATCGGCGCCAACATCAGGCACTTCTCCCGGGGTACTTGTGCTACTTGGCGAGAAAAACTCCCGATTAAAAGTTGTGAGGAGCCAGGGGCCGGGGTAGTCGGGGTTTCGACCCTGACCCTGCCTTTTCTCTTTGTATGCAGCATCTTTTTGAAGAAATCGTTATGACTCGGGAGCTTCCTTCTCACACAGCCTACTATGCAGACGCCATCTTGGATCTTAATCAGATTCTTATAACAGTATCAAAAGCAGAAGTATTATCAAGTTGGACTAAAATCCCAGTTTTTCTTCTACTTAAATTACATAAAATTTCATCAAAGAGATAACAATAAAGTCTCGATACCATGATGTTTGCGAAAGCCATATTACTCTCTATCAAATATTTGATATTCCTCAATGAAATCATACAACTGGATCAGCATCCATTTCTCTAAGATCTTACATAAAATTAAAGAGCAGATGGTAGTCAGTCAACAAAGTAGAGAAGAAAGATTGATCTTTTTGAATAGCTTTTACAATTGCCTGCTTCAATGGGATCGGCACCATACCCTGAACCAAGGAAAGATTAATTTGAATCAGATGTTCTATAATCGGATTGAAATTATTTATCATGATCCAAAAAGGACATGGCTCCAGATTACAGTTTGACATTTTAACCTGAGAAATGATCAATATTCTATCTTGACTTACACCATTTTTTTCTATTCTGTGTAAGTTCTTCTGTAAAGCAATTAATAGGGATGTGCATTCGTTTCATACGTTTCCTATATAAGCATGTAATATGAAACGTATGAAACATATGAAACGAATGCACATCTAATTGACATTTAATGGGAAATGTATGAAACAAATTAAACGAATGAAACGAATGCACATCCCTAGCAATTAACTCCTTATTAAACTAACATGCAAAATACATAAGCAATTTTTTTGTAACAGTTTTCTCAGGAGCAATCTTATCATAAAGCACTCTAAATGGGGTACCCATCAATTAACTGCTTGGTCAGCTGGTTAAAAACCAAGTTCAGCTTAAATCTTTGCCTACAAATCTGAGATCATCTCCATATTTGTGTTATCCCTAACCTTTCTTTTTCTTAAATTTGACTGATATATGATCTCATCTACCTTCAACTGAAATAATAGCAATTGATAGTCAGAACATGTTATGTTTATGTTTACAATAAATCCAACAGGATAAAAATCATACAAGAGACTAAGGGCCTCATTTTCTAAAGTATCGCAGGCCTGTGTTACTTCAGAAGATGAGGGGCAGGGGGCCGAAACGGGGGGTGGGCCTGCGCTAGCCAGCAGCGATCGCACCGTCGCGGTGCGATTGCTGCCAGTTTCGCACCCAATAGTGCCACCATAGGAGGTGTAGCTATTGGGAACGAAATAGGCAGCGAAAAGGCACTTACCTTTTCACTGTGCGTGCCGTCATCGCGGAGTCGGCCCCAGTGACACCCCAACTCCTCCTCTTCTGGGGCCGACTCCGCCCCCATTTTGGTATCGCATGCGAAAAGGGACATTTCGCATGCGAAACATCCCTTACCGTGTGCGATACGTTTGGAAAATAAGGCCCTAAATGCAGTAAAATCTATGGGGCTGATTTTCAAAGCCCTACGTGTGTAAATCCAGAGGATTTACATGCATAGGAGGGGTTACACATGCCAGGCCTATTTTATAAAGGCCCGGCAACATGTGTAAAATCCCGGGATGCGTCTAAGTCCCGGGGCTTCACAAAAGAGGCAGTCCGGGGAGGGGCAGGGGCTGGGTGGGGTGGTCCAGGGGCGGGGCTAGAGGCCTCCAGCACAGCAGCCATTTGGTGCTGTGCCAGGGGATCGCGTGCTGGCAAGCTATTGGCACACACAACCTGCGCCTGCCCCGAGGCAGGCGCAGAAGGTAAATTAACATTTTTGGGGAGATTATGATAGGGCTGGGGGGGATAGGTTAGGGGAAGGGGTGGGAAGGTGAGTTTAGGGGGGAGGGAACAGGGGAAGCCTGTGGTCATCAGCGCATGCAGGGCGCACAATTGTGCACCCTCTTACGCGGGCCAACCCCTGATTTTATAACATGCGCGCGCCTGTGCGCACATGTTAAATATTGGGCATACATATGAAAATCAGGCGTACATATGAAAATCCACCCCTATATGGTTAGAAATCCCATGTGTGTTGGTTAAGAGTATAGTGATAAGAGTATACTACCACCCACCTGGCCAAAAGAAATCAGGGAAGCTAACCTATCTGATGGTGCAGTAAAAATAGGAGATTTCAATTACCCCAATACTAACCAGGTAAATGTAACATCAGGACATGCTAGAGACATAAAGTTCAAAGATGGAATAAACAACTGCTTCATGGAGCAATTGGTTCAGGAACCAACGAGAGAGGGAGCTATTTTAGATTTCATGCTTAGTGGAAAAAGGATTTGGTGAGAGAAGTAATGGTGGTGAGGCCACTTGGTAACAGTGATCATAACGTGATCAAATTTGAAGTAATGACTGGAAGGGAGACAATATGTAAATCTACAGCTCTAACACTGTGGGCTGGATTTTCAAAGGGTTAGGGCTGAAGTAAGTTTGGAAATAAAAGAAAAACAAAGAAAAAGTTAGGGGGGGAAAGGGCAGGGGAGGTAAGGGAAGGGAAGGGAAGATGGGGTGGGGGGGTAGGGAAGTTCCCTCCGAGGCTGCTCTGATTTTGGAGCGGCCTGAGAGGGAACGGGGGAAGGCAGTGCAGATTGGCGCAGGCTTGGCGTGCGCAAGGTACACAATTGTGCACCCCTTTGCGCACTCCGACCTCTGATTTTATAACATGTGGGTAGCACACACACATGTACGCCTGCGCTCAGGTTTGAAAATCTACCCCTAAATTTTCAAAAGGAAACAATGAGAAAATGAGGAAAATAGAAAAAAACTGAAATGTGCAGCTGCAAAGGTAAAAGTGTTCAACAGGCATGGACATTGTTTAAAAATACAATCTTAGAAGCATAGTCCAGATGTATTTCATGCATTAAGAAAGGTGGAAGGAAGGCAAAGCAATTACCGGAATAGTTAAAAGGTGAGGTGAAAGAGGCTATTTTAGCCAAAAAAAAATCCTTCAAAAATTTGAAGAAGGATCCATCTAAAGAAAATAGGAAAAAGCATAAGCATTGTCAACCTAAGTTGATTGATAAGGCAAGCTAAGAAAGAATTTGAACTGAAGTTGGCCGTAGAGGCAAAACTCATAATAAAAACTTTTAAAAATATATCTGAAGCAAGAAACCTGTGAGAGAGTCCATTGGACCATTAGATGACCGAGAGGTTAAAGAGGCTCTTAGGGAAAATAAGGCCATTGCAGAAAGACTAAATTAATTCTTTGCTTCTGTGTTTACTAATGAGGATGTTGGGAGATACCAGTTCCAGAGATGGTTGTCAAGTGTGATGAGTCAGATGAACTGAACCAAATCACTGTGAACCTGGAAGATGGCAGCATTCAAACAAATCTGCGTCAGATGCTGTGAAGATTGCCAGGAGGGTGATATCATAAAGATGTTTGGAGCATCATATATAAAAGATGTAGGTGAGCATTTATCTTTCGCATAGTCTTGCACCTTTTAGAGAGTTGGTCTTTTAGAAACGGTCATATATTTGATATATAACAAAATAAAAATAAAAATTGGTGCTTTTGGTATAGGAGTATAATAAGCTGAGCTGACTGGAATGACAGAAAACAAGACTGCTTGTAATCAGAGAAAACAAGGAGTTAGTTGCCACCCCTGAAGAAGGAGTATTTCTCCGAAATGCTGCAGTGTCGGGTGTTGAAGACAGCATGGGAGTTTAAAGACTACACATGCGAAAGCTTTTGATCAAATGTGGTCCAAGTATCTGTTCAAGGATTGAACATACAGCCAGCAGATAAGTGTATTTTTTGAACAAGATTCTGCATAATTTAAAAAAAAAGTATTTCTATATAAATTCAGTGAAATGACTGTTTAAAGAGTGATATCTCAAGTGACTGATGATTAATTAATTTTAAGCACAGAAATGTTTGTTTTGGGTTGCCAGATAAGGAATACAAGGTTAACCCAGTGCTTTATGATGGTCGCTTGGATACATGTATGATTTAAATAGTCCACTCATAAGCAATAAGTAAGAAATACTTGATGTTTTGTTATTATTTTTTCTTACAATTAAAGGGTTTTTTGTAATTTTATGTTTTCAACCATGCATCCCCAATTTCCCCAGTCCTGCCATACACATTTAAAAATAATGCATGAATGTCATTTTCATTTAAAACCACTTAAAACAACATGTATATTATATTTATATGCACTTCTGTGGTGCAATCAGAAATCCTGAACAAAAGCAGAAAAGCAAAAAAGACATTTAGGAACCATACGGGTGAATTTTCAAAGGGCCACATGCATAAATATTAGGACTTAGTTTGTGGCCAGGCCCTGCACGTGCCACGTGCATTTTCAAAAGGGCCTGGCCACATGCATAAATCTCGATATGCGCACAAGTGCTGGGCCCTGAAAAAGGGGTGGGCCGGGGGGTGTGGCCGGTGGGGAAGGGTGGGGCAGGATGGAGGCCGGCCAGGACAGCGGCCATTAGCCACTGTTCTGGAGAAGTGCGCACCAGCTTCTGCTCCGGAGGAGCAGTAAGTAATAAAATAAAGGGAAGGTAGGTTAAGTTTATGGGGTGAGGAGGAGAGGTGAAGAGGGAGGAAGTGTAGGTAGGGGGGTAGGGAATTTCCCTCCCAGCACACTTCTTAATTGGAGCGGACTGGGAGGGAACTCGGGAAAGCCCAATTGCGTCGCTGAGCATATTTTACGAAAATTTGCCCCACCTGCGCACGCCACCCACACATGAGCCTGCGGAGTTTAAAATCCGGCGTACATGTGCGCGCGGCCATCCGATTTTATAACATGCGCATGTTAGAAAATCAGCACATCCATGTGCACCCGCCGGGTATCACGCACACATGGATGGCTGCACGCTGCTTTGAAAATCTTCCCCATAAAATGTATAACATGTTAGATAATGGGTTTAGTCCTCAGAAAGCCAAGAGGAAACTGAATGACAATACAATATAGGAAATTTCCCATATCAAAATAGCACTAACTGCCAGCAAACAAATAGCAATAACTCTATCTATGAAAAGGCATCACTGAGAATATCGCACCAGGTCCTAAAACACCAATACAACTCCTACTAGGAAAACTGAACAAGTCAGCCTTCTATAGATCCTATTCCCTACACAGAAATTACACATTCTCAAAATACCTCACCTCAATCACACATGCAGAACACAGACAGACCCTCACCAAATGAGAATAAGGAGATCATAAAGTATAAATAGAAACATGAAGATAAACTGAACTGGAAACTATAAGCCAGACTTTGTATTTAAAGAAACAATGGAAAAATTGAAACATCACTATTCCTCTAAATTGAGGAATATAAATCAAAAATCATAATAGTAAAATCATATTAATAAAAAGAATAAATATATTAAAACAGGTTAAAAATAACATCCATTAATTTATTGGTGCAAAAAAAGGGCAATTTAGGGGCATTCCAGGATGGGGTTAAGAGGTACATACATAAGTTGCTATTTTATGAGAGATTTACTTGAATACAATAGTCAACTTATTTGTGCAATTTTAGAGCTGCTAATTTATTTCGACAAGTGAAATGTGTCTGCTGTCTGCTACTTTGGAGTGGGAGGTGGTTGAACTGGGAAGAGTTCATAGTGAAGAACTAGAAGGTTTAGGTGAACTGGAAATAGACTGGGTGAACTGATAGAGGTATTGGGAATCTGATTATTTCAAGTATATGTAGAAAATATATCTGTTTCTGCAAATAAATGAGGGTTTTACGTGTACATATTATATTTTTTTCTTCTGGAAAATATACAGGTAGAGAAACTAAGTGCTTTCATTGCATTTCATATATTTGCACATACTGAAACCTACGCATGTACTTTCAGAGCTGAACTACACTGTATTTTATAAACTGTGCAGCAACCACCTGCACAGTTTATTGTTGCGCTGAGGATGGAAGTGAGCGCTAGAGAGCACTCCCCAGCGCGGGACAAGGAATGTGCGCCCTTGCGGCGAGACGTCCTTGCTGGGAAGACTAGATATCCTGACCCTCTACCAAACCTGCATGCTTCCGTGAGGCCACCAATGCAATGATGGTCTCTGAATGGTCCTCCGACCGTTCCAAGCCCTTTCGGACTAGCCACTGGATAGCGGCTTGAAGCGGCAGGCTGGACAGATGTCATGGCCAATCGGAGATGTGGAACAAGACGTGGCAAGGCAGATGAAGACATCAGGCGTGGCAAGGCAGACAAGATATCAGGTGTGGCAGGACAGACGAAGACATCAGGCATGGCAAGGCAGACGAAGACACAAGGCCAGTGCCAAAGGGTGCCCTACTCAGCCTAGCTGGGCTGGTCAAGGACCACACCTTAGACGGGCAAGACAGAGTTCATTCGAGGACAAGGCAAGGGCAAAAGCAGAGACAAGCCCTCTGAAGACCCGAACAGAACCCCAGGCTCCCAGGCTCGGCATACAGAACTCGGAGCGGCAGCTCGGAGACAGGCCAGAATCGAAGCTGGTACCAGGGGCAACAGAAGGTCTGGAGACTTGAGCTTCCAAACAGGAAACAGGGCAGGAAGGAACAAGGTAGGTCAGGCAAGAGATGAGATGACTCCATGGCACCGTCACATGGAATGACCCACCAGCACCATATACAGTCCAGCCAGACTGGTCACGGGCCACTGGGCCACTACGTGCCCTACTCAACCCAGCCAAGCTGGTCACAGACCATGAGGGACGGGTCAGTGGAGCTGAGGACATCAGGATGTCAGGAAGAGGCAGACAACTGGACATCAGGAACAGGCGGACAACTGGAACAGATGAAGATGTCAGAACAGGAACAGAATATCAGGAGAATATCTGGAACAACTTGGAGACATGGACATCAAGGAACATCAAAGACATCAGAGCAGAGACCAGAACATGGAACAATGACGAAGACACGGGATCCCACATGGAACAGAGTGCCTAGGAGGAGAAGCAGATGTGGAGTTCAAAGGAGGACTTACTCCTTGCGAAGGCCATGAAGGAATGACCTAAGGAGCCTTTTGTAGGCTGAAGAGGTGGATCCAGGAAGTGACATCGTCCAGGGCCTACTCCCTCACTGGCCCTACAAGAAGGGCAGAGAGAAGCGGCCCAGCACCTAGGGAAAGGCAGGAAGAGGAAGTCTGCAGGACCCTGGACAGCAGCCCTGCAGACACTGACACTGAGGAGGAGCTGGAGCTGGGCCATGCAGGCCCCAACGTGGGAGGACTGAGGGCGGATTCAGCCGCGGGAAGATCCAGGGACTGGATGGCTGGCATCGGCAGCAGCCTACAGGCCGCAAAAAAGGGACCGAAGTCCGTGGCTCCCAGCCACGGTGAACACCGGGGACGGCTCCACGCCATGAAGAACTCAGGCATCAGCAGGGATGGCCTACCTGCTGTCCAAGGACCCCGGCAGCGGCGTCTGCGGCCTCCTGCCATGAGAGAGAGCCCCGACGTGGCTCCTGCCACACCGGCACGATGGTGGCCTCCTGCCACAATTGGAAACCCCGGCACGGCTCCTGCTGTGCCGGCAACAAGACGTCGGGGGTCAGGCCGGGCTGGCCTGAAGGTAAGAGACCTCCTGTAACTCCGGCCACGGGAGGGATCACAACATTTATAGGATAAATCTCTGTATATCCACATGTGCATAAATCCAGTAACATGAATAGGCTGAACGTTATTTTCTATATGCTGCAATTTGCAGAATACACAAATAAATACATATATAAATAAATAAATAGACAAATAAATGATTGAAAATTGGGCTTCCTATGTTCTAGATAAGTATAAACCTGGAAGATCAGATCATAAAGGGTATAATAATTGTATGTTCTCGTGCCTGGGCAAGCTGTTATGGGATTCAGCTAAACTGCTAGAAAAAGTATGAATACATTGTTATATATATTTTTTTTAATATTAGAAATGCTCAAGCATACTTCAAAATGTTGACTGCTTGAGGGAATAATAGAGGTTACATCTTTAGAGGTCTATTCAGTAAAATGTAATAATTTTGGTAATTTATATGTGATAAACAACCTTACTCACTGGTTACTTCTTTAATTGATAACAAAGACCCTGCCACATCAGTCTGATTGTAGATATACTTTTTTCATCCACTATAGAACTCCAGTCATGAATCTAGGGCAAGGTATCCCACAGTGGTTTTTTTCTCTTTCTTCATCTATTCCCTTAAAACTCATCCCTATTAGAGCTACTTTGGTGTGCACCATTTGCCGTTTTGGCCCCTCCACTCCTCCACACGCCACTCTAGGGACCTTTTCTGGCATCTGCAGTGAGGCTTTTTCTCTTGACTGCATCACTTTCTTTTCTTGGGGCTTCAAAAGAGCAACATCAGCAGTGTTGTTTATCCTGTTTAGCTCTGTTATCTTGTTGTTCATCTTTTCTCCTGCTGTGTGGGGTATAAACCCTGATGCATTGCATCGCAAACCACATTCACATTCAAGAAATAAAAATGCTTTCAATTCTGGTACCCCAGACCCCTTCCATTAAATAGCATCAGTGTGATATGTGCAATTGATAGCACCCATCATATTAGGTAGGCCAGTGATGTCATATCAGTCACTTTTAATGTTCTCATATGCTATCTTCTCAAAGAAAAAAAACCCCATATACTTTCTACTGCATCCTTTTTAGGACCTGCTCTTCTTGGTTGAAACACTAGGAGAAGACAGACTGCTCTAATCTGCCTACTATATCCACAGTACACAGAAAAGACCCAAAGACTAGAAAATGCAATGAGTTTGAAAGCGTGACAAGGCCAGGTATAGCAGTATACCTAACTGTCAAGAGTATCCAGCATTAGCCTAATGCCTGCCTTGAAACTTGGACACATGCGGGTTACAAATTTTTTAAATAAATAAATATAATAAAAATCATGATGGTATTAAAGTGCAGTCTATACTTGTGAATTGCTTTACCCTCAGAAAAGGCAAGCAGAATAATCCTTGGGCCTGAAAACCCTGGCCCTACACAGCTTGTGTTCCTTCCTTTGTAAAAGTGGTTCCTCTGCCATTTCTTCTTGTCTGACTTGTTGTTCTTTTCCTCTGTTTCTATTGTCTGATAGGCTCCATCTTAAAAATGCAACTCTCAGGTCTCCTCTTTTACAGTTGGTGTAATCTGACATTTTCACCTGCCTTCAGGTATCAAGAAAGATCTTGACTTAATTATCATGCATTATTTATCACACTTTAATATGTACTATGTAAATGCTTATTTATTCATGTGCATAAAAATTTACATAATGTCTGCTACTGAGCTTCAAACTGTAGCATGCACATTACACATCACTTTACTGGAAGAAATTCGGCAAGATAAGTCCTTAGTAAATTGCATAATCAAGCTTATACATATTTTATCACACTGACATTCTTGCACTCTCACACTTTAGTACATATACCCCTTAGTATTGCTATTCTTTTATTATTTCTGATTAAACACCTGTAAATTGGTTACTTTCACAGTGCAGATCATTTAGGTTTCGATTCAAGCAAAGCTGAAAAATATTTGTTGAAAAATCTAAATAAAATGCATGCTATGTTTAAAATAATGTCTCAGAGGTAATACATGTCTGAGAAATGTCACATTAGCTTTTCAGCTTGCACAAACTCAGCCACTTAGAAAATTCATGGTACTTGTATGCATTGTGTTTGAATATCGGCTTGTCAGGCCGCTAAAAGTACATTGAAGCAGTGTTGAACAATGGCATAAAGTATGTGCGTTACCAGCATGCTTACTATGTGCATATATTTTTTAAACCAGGGGTCCTGATTGGAAAACAAAAAAGGAGCAGAGATATTTTTGGGGAGGCAGTTTCACTACTCCTTGGTTTTATTTCCACACTTATTTGTTTATCCATCTATCAAATTTCTAAATTATAATCCCAGCCTCAAATGCCCAAAGCAGTGTACAAACAGGTTTAAAACATCACACACTTGGGTGGTGGTGATGGTGGTGGTGTTTTTTCCTTTTTCTCACCTCTGCAGACAGCCAGGATGGAACCTGGCTAGTTCTTCAAATGGATGCCCAGGCAGCAACACCTAACGGAGCAGACTCAGCAATAGCTCCTCCATCAGTTGTCACATCACCAGCAACAGATGCAAAACAAAAGGAGAGCCAGCAGACGGTGATCCAGCAGGTCTTGCAGCAGCAGATGCCATGGCTCCATGACAACCCCATCCGACCTACAAGTGGGAGAGGGTACTTGAAGCTGGGACCTGATGATGAACTTGAGGCCTTTCTGCTAACTTTTGGGGAAGTGTCTGAAACTGCAGGGCTGGCCCCTTTCCTAAGAGGAGATTTTCATTGTACGTTCTGGAAATACATCATAGGTTACAAACTGCCAACCGGTTTGTGAGAAACACACTTCTGAAAGCACAAGAACAACACGTAAGTTACTACACCCGTAGCACCAGGCTGAGGGACTACCAGCCAGGAATCCAAGTCCTCATATTGTTTCCAACTGTCCAAAATAAACTATTTTGGGAAATGGAGAGGACCTGTCTGGTTAGGGACCTTATCAGACACAGTTCTCCTTTCTGCTTTAACTGTGTTTTTTTAGAAGATGCAGATTTCTTTACAAACAGTGCCAAATGTCATCCAACACTCCTTTTCTCATTACGACATTAATTCAGACTTAGGCCTATCAGATTACTTTCCCAACATTTCAGTCCAAAGTCCAGATATTCCTTGCAGCAAATCCTCACCTCCTGGCTCCATAGCCACTAAATTGCCAGAACACTGGGCCTTTCCCAGCGACTTCTTTTTGAACCCCTGAGCACTAATCCAGATCCTCAGAAAGTGGAGTCACATCCCAGACTAACAATAGTTTGAGGGTGGCTACAGACTTCTGATTGGGTAGACCCACAGTTCAAAGCCTTTTTTGCTCTGACAGGAGTATAGAAGTTTGTCCAAAGAACTAGGGAGGTTAATTGAAAAGTATGTCAGTTCAGTTATCTCAGGAAGCTTCAGGTGATCAACTTGCTAAAGCCCTAGTGATTAAGAGAGGCCTGATTAACAGCCCCAGAGGGAGATAAAGCAGGACTGGGCCCAACATTGCAAACTCAAGAATGGGACTTCATAACAGTCAGAAATGATCACAGCCTGCTTAAAAAAAAAAAAAAAAAAAAAAAACAACCAGTGCACGTGGGACTCTTTATAGATGCCTTTTTCATCAAACTAGGGAAAACCAAAACTAATGGCCCAACACATATAGGTGTCACTGAGGAAAAAGGTAAGAAAGTATGCTGGAGACAATAAAAGGGGTTAGAGACTGGCAATCAAGTCTATGCTAGGGATTGGCATCAATGAAGAATCTAAAAGAAACTGGGTTAGGCAAATAGTATTAGTCCTGAAAACTGATGACTCAGTACATTCCTGCATAGACTTCTAAATAGTAAATTCCATATCAAAATTTGATCCTTTCCTGATGCTCCATGTGGATGAATTATTAGACCAATTGGGATGTGCCCAATATATTTCCCTGCCGGACCAAACCAAAGGTTATGGTTGGATTTCACTGTCGCCAGAATCCCTGGAAGAGAAAGCCTTTGCCAACTTTTTTGATTTATGCCAGTTCAAGTTTTTGCCATTTGTTTTTTCTGCCACCACTGCAGTCTTCCAGCAGCTTACGGATCCAGTACTAAATCTCTATCACATATACACAGTGAACTATCTCCATATTGTCATCGTTCATAGTGAAGCTTTGTCCACCCACATTCAGCAGTTTTACAATCATTGCGGGAATATGGACTGACAACTAATTCCTCGTAGTGTGTTCTAGCCAAAAAGGATGTCCAGGAACTCAGCTA